>NC_080166.1:57317959-57455368 GCF_950295315.1 Erinaceus europaeus
GCTACCACCTGATTCCCTTAGATATTTATTTTTACAGAATTTTGGCTGAAGCTTAGGAATCCAATTCTCTCACCTAAGCTATGGGAGGCCATGAAATCTCTATAGTAAAAAACACTGCAGTGAAAAGAAAAAAAAAATATATATATCATTTATGATAAGTCATTGGGCATGTCTATTTTGTTATGCTCCTAGCTGCTCTGTGACACTATTTATTTACTTTTGGAAAGGATAGTAAAGAGTAAGATAATTCTGATTATAGTGAAATTTGAGACTGGCTATTTTTATGGTTGTTTATTTATTTATTTATTTACTGGCTTGAATCAGAGCTTGATCCTTTTGGATTACTCAGCAGCAGACACTCAGTCCTTTAGTTGCTATCATTTCCAAATGGTGACTATGATGCATGTATTTTAATCTTCTTCATATGCCACTCTAATGGTGTTCATATGTTAAAACTGAAGTGCCTTTTGTTATTTCTTTATTCTCCTTTGTTGCCCTTATTTTTTTTATTGTTGTAGTTATTATTGTTGTGGTTAATGATGTCATTGTTGTTGGATAGGACAGAGAGAAATGAAGAGAGGAGGGGAAGACAGAGAGGGGGAGAGAAAAACAGACACCTGCAGACCTGCTTCACCACCTGTGAAGCGACTCCCCTGCAGGTGGGGAGCCGGGGGCTCGAACCAGCCCACGTCAGTCCTTGCACTTTGGGCCATCTGTGCTTAACCTGCTGGGCTACCGCCTGACTAGCAAAGTGACTCTTTTTCTTCAAACACCAGTATAATTTAAAGAGAAGGCTTCTGAAGCATCATTGGGTTGTGTGGTAACGTGGGCCAGATAAAATATTTTTGTCCATCTGTGCAACATGAGAACAGCCCTGTAGCTCAAATAATTAACATAATTTCCTTTGGGTTTTTGAAGCAATTCCCGTAGATGAATCATGTGAAGTGGGCTCTTGAAAAAGGTCCCATTCCTCACCGATGTGTCCTGGAACCTCCCCTGCCCAGAGTCCTGCCCTACTAGGAAAACATAGAAACAGGCTGGGGGTGTGGATCCACCTGCCAACACCCATGTCCTTCGGAGAAGCAATTACAGAAGCCAGAACTCCCACCTTCTGCTACCCATAAAGAATTTTGGTCCATCCTCCCTGAGGGATAAAGAACAGGGAAGCTTCCAATGGATGGGATGGGACAGGGAACTCAGCTGGTGGGAAGTGTGTGGAATTGTGCCCCTGTGACCTTACAGTCTTGTTAATACTTATTAAATTACTAATAAAAATTTTAAAAATAATAACAATGTTTAGTGTTAGGGTTAGGGGTAAAAGATAATGGAAGATACCCATGAATTACTAACTATGCCCTCTTTTCTTTTTTTAGATGATGATGATGATTATTATTATTATTATTAGGGGTTGCTGGAGCTTGATGCTGTCACTATGAATCGACCAATCCCAGTGGCCATTTTTTCCTTTTTTTTTTTTAATTTTTATTACACGGGACAGAGAGAAATGGAGAGAGGACGAGGTGACAGAGAAAGAGGGAGAGAGAAAGACAGACACCTGCAGACTTGCAAGTTCAGGGCTGGCATGAGTGCATGGGGACTCAGAGGTCACACCTAGGTGTATGGGAAATGTTGTTCTTAGATGACTGTTCCCAGGCCCATGGCATTAACCAGTCAATAGCCAATTCTTAATTTTATTTAAATTTTTTTATTAGTGATGTAATAATGATCAACAAGATTGTGGGATAAGAGGGGTACAGTTCCACATAATTCCCACCACCAGGGTTCCCTGTCCCATCCCCTCCATTGGAAGCTCCCCTATTCTTTATCCCTCTGGGAATATGGACCCAAATTCTTTATGGGGAGCAGAAGGTGGGAGTTCTGGCTTTTGTAATTGCTTCTCTGCTGGACATGGACACTGACAGGTGGATCCACACGCTCAGCCTGTTTCTATCTTTCCTCTCAAACCATAGTACTCAACTCTTGGTTTGAGGGTCTGTGGCCACAGGGACCTTCAGACAGGGCTGGGTGTGTTCAGCAGAGTAGCTAGAACAGTTTTGTGATATACTCCTGCTGTGACCCTGGCATGTCTCCTAGCCCTTAAACAGCTCTGTTACTTCTTCTATAAAAACTGCCCACCGGGGGTCGGGCAGTGGCACAGCGGGTTGAGCACACGTGGCGCAAAGCCTTAGGACCAGCTTAAGGATCCCGGTTCAAGCCTCCGGTTCCCCACCTGCAGGGGAGTCGCTTCACAGGTGGTAAAGCAGGTCTGCAGGTGTTTATCTTTCTCTCCCCCTCTCTGTCTTTCCCTCCTCTCTCCATTTCTCTCTGTCCTATCCAACAACGAACAACATCAACAATAACAATAAGAACCACAACAAGGCTACAACAAAAAGGGCAACAAAAGGGGGGAAAATGGCCTCCAAGAGCAGTGGGTTCATGGTGAAGGCATGAGCCCCAGCAATAAACCTGGAGGCAAAAAACAAAAACAAAAACAAACAAACAAAAAAACTGTCCACTTAGATGACACCATCTCTAAAGTGCCTTTCCACTCTAAAGATCTTTGCATCTTTCATTATAGTTCTGACTTAATGAGTTTTGCACATGGATTGCTCTTGAAAGCACTTAGCATGCTTAAAACAAAGACTTTTTCAGGTGTTTCCTCCTCTAACCTTCCACCTCCCCCCCTGCCACCCCCTTTCCCTTCTCTTTCCTTCTGTTATGTATTAATAGAGTGTATAGACATTCAAGACACAAGTATCGCTTTCAGGCTGGTGAATTAAGATTTCCTTTTTGAAGTCACAGGAATTGAGATTCCTCGAGATCAGATTCCTATAGTGGTGAAAAATGAGAACAAAGGTAAGAAAAAGAAAGAAAGGAAGAAAGAAAGAAAGAAAGAAAGAAAGAAAGAAAGAAAGAAAGAAAGAAAAAGAATCTTGAATTTTGCTTCCTAACTGACTTCATTCTTTGTTCCAGTCCCTACTTTCTGTCCCTTGGTGCAGGGAATCAAGCTGTGCCCTGCTGGTTTCCTCAGAAGCTGGACAAATAATCATACAAGCAGCAGAAGGCCAGAAAAATAGTTCATCTGGAGAGCGCATTACTTTGCCGCACATGTGACCCTGGTTCAAGCCTGGCCTCCACCTTACTGAAGGTGCTGGGTTTCCCTCTCTCTTCCTCTGTCTAAAAGCAAGCAGAAACAAGCACCAGACAGTTGACGATAGAAAAGGTCAAAAAGATGGGAGTCAGTCTGTAGCGCAGCAGGTAAAGCGCACGTGGCGCAAAACACAAGGACTGGCATAAGGATTCAGGTTCGAGCCCTGGCTCCCCACCTGCAGGGGGGTCACTTTGCAAGAGGTGAAGGAGGTCTGCAGGTGTCTATCTTTCTCTCCCCCTCTCTGTCTTCCCCTCCTCTCTCCATTTCTTTCTGTCCTACCCCAAAACGACAACAACAATAATAACTACAGTAATAAAACAACCATGGCAACAAAAGGGAATAAATAAATTAAATAAATATTTAAAAAGAAAAGGTCAAAAAGAAGCTTAATAACACACACACATGTCTATCAGTTATGAGAGTTTTCATTATTCTCAAGTTCTGTTATTCATCTTGCACATTTTTATTTCTTAGAAACACTACAACTATTCTGAGTATATTTTATGATTTTATTAAAGGAGCAATTTGGGAAGAAAAGAAAAAAAAACACCTGACAGCTGTGTTTTCTTAACAAATCAATAAGCTTTTTATTTCTTTTTCCTGGTGCATCATTGGAACTGTCCATCCATATCTATATGTTTGGTATTAAGATTTCTCTCCTTTCTTGATGCTTTTTTGTTTGTTTGTTTAAGCCTTTTTTTTTCCCTAAGAAATGAGCCACTATCTTGTTTTCTGAGTTATGAAATCTGCAGCATAAAAAAACTAATACTTGTGTTGATGGGAATCGTTCCATATATAAATTTGAACTCTGTCCTTGAAATTGGGTCAGGCCTCTTATTTCCATTTCATGGCAGAAGCATGGTGGTGTGGCTTACTCCATGGTGAGTTACACATCCGTTTGGCTTTCATGTTTGACAGATAAGGCCTTGATCTGGTTAGCAGATCGGCTTTGGGTTGGGTTCCTAGTTGCATCCTGTGCTTCCAAAATCAAATTGTCAAATATTTTCATTGGCTTGTCACTTCTATTGTTGTCAAAATATGAAGTCAGACATGTTTAAAAGCCGGAATCTAAAAACGTCTGATTACTTCAGTTATTCTGCTCCGGAGTGATTCGGGGTTTTTTTTTTTTAATATTTATTATTTATTTATTTATTGATTCCCTTTGTTGTTTTATTGTTGTAGTTATTATTGTTGTTGTCACTGTTGGATAGGACAGAGAGGAGGGGAAGACAAAGAGGAGGAGAGAAAGATAGACCTGCAGACCTGCTTCACCGCCTGTGAAGCGACTCCCCTGCAGGTGGGGATCCGGGGCTCGAACTGGGATCCTTATGCCGGTCCTTGTGCTTTGTGCCACCTGCGCTTAACCCGCTGTGCTACAGCCCGACTCCCTTGGGTTTTGTTTTCTTTTATGAGTTTGATTTATAACTATTTCCAGTTGTCAGTTATCTGAATTGAGTTGTTATGCATATCTTTGGGGTTTTTTTGTTGTTGTTTATTTATTTTTCACCACTCCCATCACCGAAGGTCTGTGTCCCCACTCCCACAGATAGCTACTATATTTGCACCACAGTCTTAGATCTATGCTGACATTTTTTTTCACAATTTGTTAATTCATATAATCAGTTCTCTATATTATGCATATACTACGCACATCTTTGTAGGAGACGAGCTGTAAGTTCTTATTATAAATACTGTTTGATATCATGTTAATAAGTGATTGTTTTAAGGTGATAATACCTTATTTTATGGATAGATAATATTTTAAAACTTAGGCCCATTTTTACAGGAAGAGTTTCTATTTTTTTTTTCTGATGGAATAGTTTTTGCAAATATTGATTAAAGTAAAGGTAAGAATTTTTAATTTCAATAACATAAATATCTTTAACTTTTTACTAGTATTTCACCAGTATTTCTGCTAAGCCCCTTTGAGTAAAACTAGATCAATAGTCAAGTGTTGCTTTTTCTGAGTTGCCCAGTATTGTGTTTCTTTATGTTAAATCCATTTCATTGTTTTCTTATTTAATTAAAAATACTTGCTAGGGAGTCATGTGATAGCGCAGTGGGTTAAGCACAGGTGGTACCAAGCACAAGGACCAGGTTAAGGATTCCAGTTTGATCCCCTGGCTCCCCACCTGCAGGGGAGTCGCTTCCCAGGTGGTGAAGCAGGTCTGCAGGTGTCTGTCTTTCTCTCCCCCTCTCTGTCTTCCCCTCGTCTCTCCATTTCTCTCTGTCCTATCTAACAAGGATGACATCAATAACAACAATAATAACCACAACAATAAAACAGCAAGGGCAACAAAAGGGAAAATAAATAAAAAATTTAAAAAAAAAGAAATCAAGAGGAGAGGAGAGAGAGAGACAAAGAGACACCTGCAACACTGATTCACCACTCGCAAAGCTTTAATAAAATTAATATATATTATTAATATATTATTTTTATTTATAAAATGGGAAATATTGACACAAGGACCAGCGTGTATCACATACACACACACACACACACACACACACACACACACATATATATGGTACACAATCATTATCTAACATTTTGCCAAAGGTTCATGGACACCACCAGTAAGTCTTATCTCCCAGAAGAATCAGTGTATCACTAAGATTCATGCAGTCTCTCTTGCTGAGCTAAAATGCTGATTTGGGGAGAGGACCCCAGCTTCTAACAGTTCCTGCCCCATGACAAATGTCTTCAGAATTCCTTGAGAAGCTGTGGTTTCTAAATCAAACATTCTGCCTCCTCAGCTGTGGTTGGCTTCTACCAAACCTTATACCATGCAAATCACAAGAGAAATAAATAAAGAAGTAGCAAGATCAACTGGAAATGTTAGACCGAGAGAACAGCAACCAGGAGAGGGGGCCTGGAGTCAAAGGGACGACTGGATGAGAGCCAATGAAAACAAGGGCACTGTGGTGAGCAGAAACCCTGCAAGAAAGAGGAAAATCAATTCTCTGGGCAAATCTGAAGCATAGCAGCCAGGCCATGTAGGTGCTGAGAAAGAGATTCAATAAGAGAACATCCCTCCATCTCATTTCACTGTTGCATTGCATGTGTACCTCATGATTTCTTTCTTTTGTCTTTTTTTAAAAAAAAAATCAGTAGTTATTTATTCCCTTTTGTTGTCCTTGTTTTTTATTGCTATAGTTATTGTTGTTGTTATTGATGCCATCACTGTTGGATAGGACAGAGAGAAATGGAGAGAGGAGGGGAAGACAGAGAGGGGGAGAGAAAGACAGACACCTGCAGACCTGCTTCACTGCCTGTGAACTGAACCCCCTGCAGGTGGGGAGCCGGGGGCTCAAACCAGAATCCTTACCCTGGTCCTTGTGCTTGGCGCCACCTGCGCTTAACCCGATGCACTACCGCTCGACTCCCTCTTGTGTCTTTTTTTAAAGATAGTGACACACACACACACACACACACACACAGATACACAGTGAGAGAGAGAGACCACAGCACCAAAGATTTCTTCAGTGTGGTGGGGATACAGCTGGAATCTGGGCTGTGTACCTGGCAAGGCAGCACACCAAGTGAGCTATTTTTTCAACTTCTGTAACTTTTTAAAAAATTATTAGTAGGGAGTCGGGCGGTAGCGCAGTGGGTTAAGCGCACGTGGCGCAAAGCGCAAGCACCGGCGGAAGGAAACCAGTTCGAGCCCCCAGCGCCTCACCTGCAGGGGAGTCTCTTCACAAGTGGTGAAGCAGGTCTGCAGGTGTCTATCTTTCTCTCCCCCTCACTGTCTTCCCCTCCTCTCTCCATTTCTCTCTGTCCTATGTAACAACGACATCGATAACAACAATAACTACAACAACAATGAAAAAAACAAGGGCAACAAAAGGGAAAATAAATAAATAAATATAAATAAATAGCATGACCGGCGTGATGAGCTGCAGAAGCACAGTGAACACCAAAAAAAGCTGAGGCTACCATGTACATTTACACACACACACACACACACACACACACACACACACACACACACACTGTATACTCTTAAAGGTACAGGTATCTTAGTCACAAGAAGTTCTCACATCTGGTTTTTCTTTTAACTGAACAACAGGTATTTATAGTATCTACTACATGAAGTATGCCAGTCACAACCCAGCACACAAATACTAAAATAATAATAATAATAATACAGCCAGACATGACCGAAATAATATTCTGCTTTTTGATTGCTATAGACTTCTCTGTCTTGCAAAATGCATATCACGTTGAAAGACCATCTGCGGATTTCTATGCCAGCATTTGCATGGCAGAAAACAAAAAAATGGAGTTGGACTTCAGTTCCACTTAGACACATAGTGCATAGTGCATATGTCAGTGATTGGCACAGTATAATATCATAATTCTTCCAGGTATGTATAGAACTTGGAGTTTTTTTGCATAGAAAGATTTGAGCAGTGCAGCAGATTCTTTTTGGTATTTTTTTCTATTCCCTTTTGTTGCCCTTGTTTTATTGTTGTAGTTGCTATTGATGTCATCGTTGTTGGACAGGACAGAGAGAAATGGAGAGAGGAGGGGAAGACAGAGAGGGGGAGAGAAAGATAGATACCTGCAGACCTGCTTCACCACCTGTGAAGCGACTCCCCTGCAGGTGGAGAGCTGGGGACCTGAACCGAGATCCTTACGCACATCCTTATGCAGGTCCTTGCACTTGGCACCATGTGCACTTAACCCACTGAGCTACCGCCAGACTCTCTAGTGCAGCAGATTCTAGGCCTGGTTAAGTTGGGCTGTCCTGAATCAGAAAGGTCTCTGAAGAGTTTTTGTTTTGTTTTGTTTTTCCGCTACTTTAATCAGCTTGGTTATTTTAAATAGAAGGGTCATAGAAATACAGAGAGAGAGAGAGAGAGAGGGTGAGGGAGAGGGTGAGAGTGAGGGAGAGAGAGAGAGGGAGAGGGAGCGGGAGAGGGAGAGGGTGAGGGAGAGAGAGAGAGATTAACTAAGGGGTCTCTCAGTGATTAGAAAAGCTACATATAATAAAATTCTCATATATCCCTTGATGCATGCATGGTTTTTGAAATTATCATAGTAGAGACTGTGCCAAGAGTTTCTGTTTTGAAATCGAACTATAGCCTTACATAATTATCTCTCTATAGTAAAACATCTTAGAGCTAATATAAAGTGTGGTTACGGTTTACTGATATGTCATCATCATATCAGAGCCTTTGCCTTCTGCATTGCCTCTCTCAATCCTTTCTAAACTATAAACTATAATTTTTAGATCTCCAAGCATGATTTGTCAAAAGTTGAGTTTGGGTGGGTGTAGTACTTAGTAATTTGTATGTATTCCTGTAAAATTAAAATCAGATGTCTAATAAAAACGAGATACTATTCCATTAGTATCTCTTGGCATGTGGAGGAACATATGGAGCAGGGTACTAGTTCAGTGGCCCACTTGGTGGATGCACTGCTCTGACTCCAGCCAGATTTCCTGCACCTTGGAGGAGGCTGCAGTGCTGTGGTCTCCTTCACTGCCTTCTTCTCTCTGTGGCACTGTCTAAAAACAAATAAGTAAATAATAAAGTTAGATGTTCAAAGAGTAGTGAATGAAGCATTGCTGATATGTCCTTGGTGGCTCTGAGTTTGTTTACCAGCATGGCTACAGGTCCACCAAGCTGTGGCAGGTTCCATGTGATTTCTCTCCCTTTGCCAATTGCAATAATCAGCCAGTCTTCTTGGGAACTAATTACTGACCTCTAATTACATGCCGCAGAGCAAATGACACCAATAAAAAGTGGACAGGAAGGGAAGAAAGAGAGAGCAAGCTTATCTCAGTGGAATGCCTTCTCTCCCTCTTCCTCTAGCTCTCCCTTTCCCTCTCCCTCTCCCTCTCTCTCTCTCACTCTCCCTCTTCCTCTGTCCTTTCCCACTCCCTCTCCCTTTCCCTCTCCCTTTCCCTCTCACCCTCCTTCTCCCTCTCCCTCTCCCTCTCCCTCTCCCTTTTCCCTCTCCTTCTCCCCTTTTCCTCTCTCTCCCTCTTTCCTCTCCCACTCGCTTCCCCCCTCTCTGCAATGCCCGAATCTCTATAAGATTCGCAATTAATATCAATGAATATTCTGTAAAGAAATAAAAAAAATCCCGATATTTTCCAGAGAATGCTTTGTTTAAAACAAATCCTGTGAAGAAAAAGTCCGGAAAAGTGCTGAGCTTACTAAAAATAAATAAATAAATAAATAAATAAATAAATAAGGGCAGGGTGGTGGTGCACCTGGTTAAGTGCACACATTACGGTGCACAAGGTCCTGGATTCAAGCTCCCCCCGGTCCCCATCTGCAGGGGAAAAGCTTTCCAAGCGGTGAAGCAGGGCTGCAGGTGTCTCTATCTTTCTCCCTCTCTATCCAATAGTAAATAAATAAAAAGCTAAAATAAATAAAATATAGGTGTGTGATTTCTTTTCTTTAATGATTTCTCCTTTAATAACATTGCTTACTGATTAAAATGCTCTGTTACAGAGTTCACCTACTGACTCTGTGGAGACCACTCTCAGTATACATTTTCTGTCTTATACTGCAGGGGCAGCTGTTCAGCCCTTCTGAGGTTTCTTTAGAAAAACATTTCCTCCTTTTCTGCTCTTAGTACTGCCAGATGGGCAATAAAATGGCCACTTCACCGTTATTGGGGTTTCTGGGGCCTGCTGAATTCATTACTTTTGTTTATATACATGGTCCCTGCTCTGGGTGCTTCATGCTTGTTGTGTAAGATAGCTCTGAAAATCTAGGTGAGAGTTATAAACTGGTGGGGAAAAAAATCACCCTTGTTCTTCTATTTATCTTGTTTCTTTCCTCCAGGCAAATTTAGGCTACTAACTTTTCTCTCTATCTCTCTATCTCTGTTTCTTTCTAGTGATTTAATAATGATTTACAGAATTATAAGATAACAGGGGTATCCATACCATTCCCACCACTGGAGCTCTGAATCCCCAATCCTTCCATTGGGAGCCACAGAAGTTCTCCTAAGGTTGCAGGTTTGGGTCAACTATTATTCCTACAGCTCTCTGTCTATATTTTTTATATATTTGCCCATTTTCCCCCTGTGTTCCCCTTTTCTCTTCCTTTCCAAGTCACACATACACCTATTACTACATCCAAATGCCCCCCCCCCCCCTTTTTCCTTACTCTGGGTCCTTACTTATTACTCTGGGTCCTGATGGAGTTCAGAGCTTCTGGTCATCTTCCACTAACATTTTTCCTCCTCTGACAGTATAGACCAAAATTCTTTATGGGTTGCAGAAGGTGGGAGTTCTGGCTTCTGTAATTGCTTCTCCACTGGACATGGGTGTTGGTAGCTTGATCCACACCTCCCAGGCTTGTGTGTCTCTAACCTTTCAGCTTAGAAGGCATTATTTGTGCATAGAGAAGCAACAGCCTATGATCTGTGGAACCTGATCATTTTCCATTTGTACTTTTTAGGTTTTAGTGAGAACATTCATCTGTTTTTCCAGTAAGGTTATCACTGGAGCTCAGTGACTCCACTGTTTTTTGGTGGGCACTTTATTTCTTTAAGTTTGTTCTTTTTAATTGCCACCAGGATTTTCTCTTGGGTTCAGTGCCTACACTACAAATTCACCACTACTGAAGTCCATTTTTCTCTTCCTTCCTTTCTTTCTTCCTCTTCTCCTTCTCCTTCTTCTTTTCTTTTATTTTGGGTTCTTTTATTATAATTAATTTTCCTATTTTACTGTATAAGGCAGAAATAATTTGAAAGGGCGGGGATAGAGAGGAGAGAAAGGTAGACACTTGCAGACCTGCTTCATAGCTTCTGAAGCATGCTTCTGTGCCTGCAGGTGAGGAGTGGGGTCTTGAACTTGGGTACGTCTGCTTGGTAATGTGTGCATTCAACAGGGCACACCACTGCCTGACCCCTGTGGGTATTTTTGATAATGAGAAACAGAGAAAGAGAGAGAAGAAGAGGCATGGAATGGGAGAAGGAGAGGAAGAGAAAGAGAGAGAGAGAGAGAGAGAGATCCATAGGCCTTCACCTTGGCTTGTACAGTCTCCCTCTCCCCACTCACTGTAGATGGGAGACCAGGGGTTTGAGCCCAGGTCCACGTCCATGGTAATGAGGGCACTGTGCCAAGTTTGCCACCACAGAAACACAGTGATGGTACTTTTAGGTAACATATAATAAGTTGATAACTTATAATCTGGGATATAGATGAAAGTGTGTGTGTGTGTGTGTGTGTTTAGGAAGAATTATGAAAATTTCTTCCAGATGGATTTCAGCAAAAACCATTTAATATGACTGTTTAATACTTTAAATCACTCTCAGTAATCTGTACAATTAAATTTGTTTTTTTTCCCCCTGATGTTATTATCCTTAGAGAAGCCCAAATACCTTCTTTATTGAGAAGCTCGAAACTATCTGTTCAGTAGAAAAATACAAGTATGACTTTTTTTGCAGAAAAAATGTTGCAGAAAGGAAATGTAAAGACTGTACATGCCCTTGGCCATGGTTCTAAAAACCACCCTTCAAAATGACACACTTGTTTTTTTTTATTATTTATAAAAAGGAAATACTGACAAAACCATAGGATAAGAGGGGTACAACTGTACACAATTCCCACCACCAGAACCCCGTATCCCATCCCCTCCCCTGATAGCTTTCCTATTCTTTATCCCTTTGGGAGTATGGACCCAGGGTCATTGTGGGATGCAGAAGGTGGAAGGTCTGGCTTCTGCAGTTGCTTCCCTGCTGAACATGGGCGTTAACAGGTCAAGCCATGCTCCCAGGAAAATGATACACTTCTAGTGAACAATCTTGATGTCTAATAGAAAGCAGGAAAATCGCCCTTATGCTTGGGACCAGGCCACCTGGTTAAGCACACACACTCAGTGTGCAAGGATACAGGTTCAAGCACCTGGTCCCCACCTGCAAGGGGAAAGTTTCACGAGTGGTGAAGCAGGCCTGCAGGTATCTCTCTGTTTCCCTCCCTCTGTACCTCCCCCCTTCTCTCTCAGTTTCTCTGTTTCTAGCCAGTACTGAATAAATAAATATTAAAAATTTTTAAAAATTAAAAATGCTTTCATGGGAGAATCTATTCCAGCCAATTAGAATTGTGTAAGTTTCCATTTATGTCTGTTCAGAGTGTTTTGTTTTCTCTGTCTTTTGTCAGAAAGTGCAGAAAATTGGCAAGTGTGGAAACTTGGCAGTGTTTTCCCAGTACAAAGAGCATGTGAATACTAACACACTTTATTTTATTGACTGCATGTAAAAGTTTGCACTTCTGTGAGGACAGTCTGGAGTGAATTAGTGCCTTTGCAAAATTCCAGAGTAGTCGATGATGGTTTCCACCAGAAAGTGTGTCCAGCAGAGGAAACAAATAGCCTGTTACATTTTCTTTCTTTGATAAGACAGAAAGAAATAGAATGTGGAAGAGAGAGAGAGAGAGAGAGAGAGAGAGAGAGAGAGAGACTTCTGGGAGGCCTGGCCACAGAGTAACAGGGAACAGAACTGATCTCTTCCCAAAACAACAAATACCTACAACTATCCCAACTTAATGAAAGTCGCTAATCACAGCTGAGACATCCATAGAAGCAATGAAGCCTCTAGTGGGTGCTTTTGCTTGTGGCTGGGGTGAGAATGGGTGCAGGGGAGGAAAGCAAATAGTTAAATAAACTCATACAGCACTGGTGGTGAGAGAAGGGCATCCTAACTTTTAATCCCCAACCTCAGGGGCATTAGTCTGCTGAATTACAGACAAGGACACATCTCAAAAGCAGGGAGAATTTGTGTCCAAAAGAAGCCCTGCTGACAAAACATAACAGCATTTTGCAGCAGCGGGAGGCTACAAGGTACAGTGATACCTGTATTTCTTTTTTCTTTTATTGTGTTTTTTGTTATTGGATAGAGACAGAGATAAATTGAGAGAGAAGGGGGAGATAGAGAGGAAGAGAGACAGAGAGACACCTGCAGAGCTGCTTCACCGCCAGTGAAGCGACTCCCCTACAGGTGGGGAGGCGGGCTTGAATGATACCTGTATTTCTGAACACAGCTGCAGCCCAGGATCAAACCCCTGAAGCTTGGTTTCAGGCTGAAATCATACAGAGAAACCAATTTAAAACCCACACAGACTAGAAGAAGCTTAAGGGAACAACAATAAACCTAACCCCAACCCCAGGACCCCTCCACCACCCAACATATAAACAGATGAAGCCCAGCGATCACAACAGCACCACCTGCTGGCAGGCAATAGCCAGCACAATAAATGCATAAACAGGCCAAACAGTGCCCAAGGATCCAGGTCCCCACCTTCAGGGGGGAAAGCTTCATGAGTGGTGAAGCAGGGCTATAGGTGTCTCTCTCCCTTTCTATCATCCCTTCACCTCTCAATATCTTTCTGTCTCTATCCAATAATAAATAAAATTTAAAGAAATAAAAAATAGTAATAAATGCATAAACAGAAGCATTGCAAAATCAAACTACCAAAGTGCCAGATCAGATAATAGTGAAACAGAAAGACTCCCCATAATATATAAACATAGAGGGACTATCAGAGAAAGACTAAAACAGCTCATTATGAGGACCCTCCAAGAATCTAAGCATAGTATGCAGAAGCTTAAGGAAGTATATTGTTGAGACCTGACTCCTTAATCTCACTGGAAGAGTTTATCACTGCAACTGGAGAAGGTAAACCCTTCACCCATACAGGAATTCATCCCCCGCCTATATCGGACATCTTCAAGCAGAATTTAAATAATACCACTGACATCCATGCTGAAAGGACTATACCGGACATTTCCAAACAGAATTAGGCCATAAAACTTGAGATAATATTGACTTCCAGGGACCTCCAGGCCAAAAAACGAACAAGTCCTGAACATACAAAAAGGCCCCCAACCTATCCTGGGGGCATGGCCCTCCACTCTAGGCCCCCTAGACAGCCATGGGAAGTGGCCATTCCTAACTCTCCTCACCTGATTAAAGCTTTTCTTTTTCTGCTCTCCCAACTCTGCTCGGCTTATTTTATGCCTTGTAATTCTAACACTTTACTGTCACACAAATCTAACCAAAGCATATTCAAGAGTTGAAATAATATTTCACTAAGGAGTTAGGAAACACAAAAGAAGAGCTTCGGACATAGAGTTCTCTAAAAAACTAGCAAACATGAAAGAAGAACTTCAATCAGAGATCTCTGGCAAATTTGATAACAAGAAAGAAAAACTTCAGAATTCACTAAGCTGTCAGGAAGCATGAAAGAAAAACTTCACACGGAATTGAGGGGAGTGAAAGACACTTAGAAGGCTTAGGAAGTAGACTCACTGCTATATCCAGAAGAAAATATATCTAATTTAGAAGATAATAATTTTACCACTCTTTCGATTTAAAGATAAGCGAGAGGAATGGTTTAGAAAGAATGAGGCAACTCTCCTAAAATTGCAACTCTCCTAAAATCCATCAAAAGGGCAAATGTAAGACTGATAAATATTCCTGAGAAAGAGGACAGGGTGAAAGGAACAGAGATGATATTCAGGGAAATTTTAGATGAGAGTTTTGCTCACTGAGGCAACCCTCAGAAATAGTCATTCAAGAGGCAGAACATACACCCAGGTGCATGAATGCAAAACAACTAGTGCTAAGGCACATCACTGTAAAACCATTGAAATTCAGTGGCAAGGAAAAAAATTGCAGGTTGCTAGGGAAAGGAAAGAAGTTACATATAGAGGTTGAATTATCAGGCTCTCATTTGATTTCTCTTCACAAACACTAGAGGCAAGATGAGTGGAATGCCATAGTCAGAAAGTACTAAGAGAGAGGGAATTCCAGCCCCACCATACACCAATACTAGCTCGAAATGGGTCTAAGCTCAGCATATCAGACCTGAAAGTATAAAATACAGAGAAGAACATAATGGTGAAATATTTTATGACATTACCACTAAAGATGTATTAAGAGACTCCAACCCATGGGGGAGGTGAAAAAAACCAAGACTGAATAAATATCAAATGAAAAAGCTTCTACACATCAAAAGAAAATCTCATAAAAATGAACAGGAAGGGAGTCAAGCAGTAGCACAGCAGGTTAAGCGCATGTGGCACAAAGAGCAAGGACTGGTATAAGGATCCTGGTTCGAGACCCCGGCTCCCCACCTGCAGGGGAGTCGCTTCACAGGCTGTGAAGCCGGTCTGCAGGTGTCTGTCTTTCTCTCCCCCTCTCTGTCTTCCCTTCCTCTCTCCATTTCTGTCTGTCCTATTCAACAACGAATGACATCAATAATAACTACAACAATAAAACAACAAGGACAACAAAAGGGAATAAATAAATATAAAAAAAATTTTTAAACTGAACAGGAAATCCAGCAACTGGGAGAACATGCTTGCACAGCATACTTCAGGCAAGCTGTTGCTGTCAATCATCTATAAAGAACTTATACAGTCTAACAAAAAGAAAAAGAACAACCCAATAAAAAACTGGATGGGGGAGGGCAGGCAATGGTGCACTAGTTAAGTGCACATAGTGTGAAGCATAAGGATCCCAGTTTGAGCCCCCCCCCAGCTCCCCACCTGCATGGGGGGGGCATTTCACAAGAGGTTAAGTAGATCTGCTGGTGTCTATCTTCCTCTCCTTCTCTTTCTCTCCTCCTTAATTTCTCTCTGTCCTATCAAAAAAAAAAAATGGAAAAAATGGTCACAGGAGCAGTGGATTTATAGTGCAGGTACCAAGCCCCAGGGATAACCCTGGAGGCAAGGAGCGAGAGAGAGAGAGAGAGAGAGAGAAAAGTGAGCAGAAGATATTAATAGACAGTTCTCTAAAGAGATACGCATGACCCACAAGCGTATATGTCAATGTTCCAGTTCACTAATCACCAGATAATTGCAAATTAATACCTCAGACGTGTTAGAATGGCTTTCATCAACAAAACAGGAAAAGGTTAGAAGGCAGGACCATGGTGGGGGGCAAGTCAGATATATACAAATGTAGACAAATAGTTATAAAAATAATAGTCAGCCTCTATCTGTGACCTCAGGAAAACGACTATAGTTTCCAATAAGGAATGGGGTGGGAATGGTGTGGAATTATATCCCTGTTATTATTTTATAAATCAATATTAAGTCATTAATGAAATCAAAATAAATAGAGGGAAAGAGAGAAACACATAGACCACTGCTTCACAGCTTGTGAAGTTCCCCAACCCCATGCAGGTGGGGTCTGGAGGTTTGAACTGGGGTCCTTGCACAGTGTTACTTATAGGCTCAAAAAGGCATGTCACTCATTTACTACCTTTTCATCTTTAACAGCATGTCTGTCATCCAATCTGTAACTGAAAGATAAAGCTATTCTTCGACCTATACCAGAGTTCTTTGTATTTGTCTTGCTTACAATCAAGGAACTGAAAATAAAATGTATCTCTCCGTTAAGACAAGGTCGATGATGAAATGCAAAATTATGTTCAAAATTAGGGAACAAAAATAACAATTAGCACGGGAAAAAAATTAAAAGTTAGAAAACAGCCAATTTTCCTGATTTTTATCTTCCAAGTTCATGTGTGATATGGTTGAGGTCAGTCGTTCATAGATTTCAAACTGTCCCTTTTTCAGAAAATTGAATGATACTTCCTGCCACCTTATTTGGGGAGTGTGTGTACTTCTTCTACTGCCTTAAAATCTTTTGCAAGCATTTCCGGTGACTGAGGAAATAACTATCCGTGGTAGTAGAACTGACTGATTGCAAAATTTCTTGTTTATATTAGAAATCTTGGCATATTGTAAGCTCATGGCCCCAGTAGATGTCTCTGGGAATTTTTATGTGGTCAGAATTTTTAGGTGCATACAATTTCTAATGGTTCTTCCTCAGATCACCCTGTTTTGTTTTATTTTATTTTCTTCCTTAAGCTCACTACTATACAACTATGGAACATTCAGGCTGAAACTACAAGGGGCGACTAATCCTGAGAAATTTCAAGACTCGTAAAAGTCATTTCCTCTTTTAGTAGATGAAAAACTAATCTATTCCTAGGCAGAGAGATAGAGAGAGAGGGAGAGAAAAGTGAGCAGAAGATATTAATAGACAGTTCTCTAAAGAGATACGCATGGCCCACAAACGTATATGTCAATGTTCCAGTTCACTAATCACCAGATAATTGCAAATTAATACCTCAGACCTGTTAGAATGGCTTTCATCAGCAAAACAGGAAAAGGTTAGAAGGCAGGACCATGGGGGGGGGGAGTCAGATATATACTACTTGGTTATTAATGTTTTCTTTCTCCACCCCCCCACCCCCCCACTGTCCTTGCTGGAGCATCACTGCTCTGAGCTGATTATTATAGACACAGGCAGGCACACTCATAGAGGGGAGAGAGAAGCAGAAATATAGAGAGATTGAGAGATGAATATGGATACACAGTTCTCCAGAGAGCTGGTTGCCAGACTTGAGACAGAGAGGGGGAGAGAAAGACACCTGCAGACCTGCTTCACTGCCTGTGAAGTGACTTCCCTGCAGGTGGGGAGCCGGGGGCTCGAACTGGGATCCTTATGCTGGTCCTTGCGCTTTGTGCCACTTAACCTGCTGTGCTACCGCCCGACTCCCATTCTTATTCTTACTTCTTTTGAGTTTGTTGGACTCCCTCCCTCCAGTTTGCTACAGATTACGGGTTGCAGCTGTACTTCACACCCACCACCGAAGTCCAAAGTCCCCAGTTTCCCAGCTTACTCATGATAGTCACTCAGACTCTACTAAAATTGGAAAGAAAAAAAAAACGCATATTTGAATGTTGTGTCTTTCCTAGTTTGTTTTCTGAGTCTTAAGATTTAGATATTAGGATTCGGTGGTGGCTCACCAGTCTCCACACACACATTACAGTACTCAGGGCCAGGGTTCAACCCCCTGCTCCCCACGTACAGAGAAAACTTGACTAGAATTGAAGCGGTGCTGCAGGTGTTTCTTCCTCTCTCCCTTTTCCCTTTCAGCTTCTTTCTGTCCTGTCAGATAAATAAATTACAAAAAGGTAGTTCATAAAAAAAAAAAAATAAAAAAGAATTATATGTCTTTGACAGAAAGTTATAGTTTTCAGTTATTGATATCATGTGATTTCTGGGCTATTGAAAATAGTACCACTGCACACAGCTGGGGAGATTGTGGGAGTCTTAGTCCAGGGGTAAAAGACATTGGAACGGCAGTGGTGGCCTTTATTTGCTGTTCCTGTTGAGAGGCATGCAATTCAATGTTACCTACTGAAAATCTCAGTAGTGTTTTCTAAACCTTTGCCGTCATTTTCATTCAAATTTCCTATTCTCATTTTCACTTAGGTTGAATCACAATAAGCTAATTATCTCAATACAAGTCAACATCCCTCTTTCTGTCTTTCTGTCTCTTTGGCATGTGCGACACACACACACACACACACACACACACACACACACACACACACACGGCTGCTTTGAAATAATCTATGAATTCCAAGGGTAAAATGTTGCCTGATCTAATAAAGACCACCTCTGTGAGGCTTTTGATTTGGGTGGCTTTTCTGGGTGGTCTCCTAGAGTGAAAATGAGATTTATATTTGGAATTTGGAACCTTTGCTGGAAATAAGGGAAACATCTCCTGATTACAGGCAGCAATTAATTTCACTTTGTTTATAGATTAAAACTCACAGGTGATTATCTTGCTGTGCTAAACTGAGGTATAAAAATAACTTTACAAAGACAACTTTAGGAAACATTTCTTCTTAAATCCAGAAACTTGATGGACTCTAAATATATCAAAAGTAAAGAAACACGTAATTAGTAATTTTTAACTAAAAACACACCAGAGTAGTGGTTGTAATTCATGTCTAAGAAGTTTGACCTGTGAGAACGTGATACTCCTGCACTTTTTCACAACTATTAGACACAACTTTTGCAAAAAGACACTTTTTATTTAATCTTTAAAATACTTTTATATTGCTGTGTTATCTTCATTTGAGCCAATTCTCATTTAATTAATTAATTTATTTATTTATTCATTTGCCTCCATGATTATTGCTGGGGCTCAGTGCCTGCAACATGAATCCACTGCTCCTGGAGGCCATTTACCCCCCCCCCTTTTGTTGCCCTTGTTGTAGCCTTGTTGTGGTTGTTACTGTTGTTGTTGATGTTGTTTGTTGTTAGATACGACAGAGAGAAATGGAGAGAGGAGGGGAAGGCAGAGAGAAGGAGAGAAAGACAGATACCTGCAGACCTGCTTCACCGTGAAGGGACTCCCCTGCAGGTGGGGAGCTGGGGGCTCAAACTGGATCCTTCCGCTGGTCCTTGCGCTTTGTGCCACGTGCACATAACCTGCTGTGCTACTGCCCGCCCCCTGCCAATTCTCATTTTTATGTGATGTACAGAAACAGCTGAAAATAATAAAAGTAGTTAGGGATCTGAAGTATAAACGGGTTTTTAATAAAAATAATGTTTTTACAGTTTTTATTTTATTTTTATGGAGACAGAAATAAAGAGGGGAGTGGAAACTAAGGAGGGAGAGAGAAAGAGAGAGACACCTGAAGCACTGCTTTACTGCTTGTGAAGATTTCTCCCCTGCAAGTGTGGGGGGGGGTTGTGACTTGAACCCAGGCCCTTGTGCATGCTAGCATTTGCACTCTGCCAAGGTTGCCATTGCTTGGTCCCTAAAGTCGTGTTTTGGTTTTTTTTTTTTTATATTTATTTTATTTTTTCCCTTTTGTTGATCTTGTGGTTTTATTGTTGTTATTGTTGTTGTTGTCATTGTTAGGTAGGGCAGAGAGAAATGGAGAGAGGAGGGGAAGACAGAGGGGGAAAGAAAGACAGACACCTGCAGACCTGCTTCACCGCCTGTGAAGCGACTCTCCTGCAGGTGGCGGGGGGCCTATTACGCTGGTCCTTGTGTAGGTGCGCACTTAACCCACTGCACTCTGCCTGACTCGTGGTTTATTTTTTAAAACCCTAGCGTACCTGAAACTACTTGGCTGACTTGCCTAGGATCAGAGTGTAGTGTTTAGGTTTAACAACCTCTTTACATGTATTTATTTATTTATTTATTTATTTACCAGAACAATGCTCAGTTCAAGTACAAGGGATTGAACCTGGGACCCTGAGGCCTCAGACATGAGAATCTCCTTGTATAACCACGATGCTAGCTACCCCCTGTATACAACAGATGGGGCAGGCAACAGGAATATTTCTTTCAAGTACTATATTTTTAAAGTTGTTAATATCCTTTTATGAGTGTATATTTAGTATGTAAATAGCATAATCTTTTTGGACCACTGATTTTTTTTTCTTTACTGGTGATTTCACATTAGTGGTGTATTTAGTTTTTATATTTATTTGTTTATTTATTTACTTACAAGAGTCCTGCTCAGCTCTGGCTTATGGTGGTGCAGGGGATTGAACCTGGGACTTTGGAGCCTCTGGCAAGAGAGTCTATTTGTATAACCATTATGTTATTCTACCCTCCACCTTACAGTGGTTTATTTATACAACTATACTATCTTCGGGGTATATTTCCACATCTGTATATGTTTGTGTGTGCTTCACCACACCCATCATTCCCTTTTCCTGAAATTCATTTGGCTAGGCTATCAAGGCGAATATACTGTAATGTAATGATCTGTCATTTTTCCAGATGTGTCTATTTTTGCTCCCAGATTAAGGCAGGGCCAATATCCTCAAAAAAGAACACTATCAACAGACAGGGTCATCTCAAAGCACACTCCTCCATATCTCTTCTCTCATACCCTGTAATCAGAGGGCGTCTGAACTGGATGTGTTCTAACTGCATCAGGAGCAGATGGAAGGAAGTTGAGTTGGGAGAGTGTGTATGTATCCTACCACAGAGCAAAAGGTCACAGCTCTCCATCTCCTGGGTCGTTCCTTCTTTCAGCTGCTGCTACCGGCATTCTCAACATCTCCCAACTTTGGTGGATTGTACTGCTCCATCTGCCTCTAAGTCCTAGTCAGGCGGTTCTAGTTCATTCTACCCCTCAGTGTCACCGTGAAGGTGTATCTTAGCTTACTACCTCCTGAGGATTTCTCTGTCCATCATATGTTTAATTTTTTTTATGTTCCCTTTTGTCGCTCTTTTTTATCATTGTTGTACTTATTATTATTGATGTTGTCATTGTTAGATAGGACAGAGAGAAATGGAGAGAGGAGGGGAATACAGAGAGGAGGAGAGAAAGACAGACACCTGCAGATCTGCTTCACCGCCTGTGAAGCGACTCCCATGAAGGTGGGGAGCTGGAGACTCGAATCAGGATCCTTAAGCTGGTCCTTGCGCTTTGTGCCATGTGCACTTAACTTGCTATGCTACTACCCAACTTCCCGTCATATGTTTTTATGAGATAAATTACAAAAAAAAAAAATGATGGCAGTGAGGATTCTGGCAGACCTCAGTGTTTTAGATGTTTCTGGAGAAATCTTGAGAATACTTTTAGCAGCATGCTCACTTATATCTTGTATTACATTGTATTCAAAATTGTTCATTTGATCTAGAGGTTACTGTCTCCCAGACATTCAAACTTTGTATAAGTTTTCAGTACAAATTACTTCTTCTCTCTTTTTTTTTTTTCAAATGTATTTATGTATGCAGTTCTGGGGATCAGAGGAGGCCCCACATATGCGAAGAATGCAGTGTGTCAGGGGCCTGGCGGTGGCATATCAGCTTAAGAGCACATAGTACTAAGCACAAGGATTCAAGTTCGAGCCCCCAGCTTCCCACCTTCAGGGGGAAGCTTCATAGGTGGTGAAGCAGGTCTACAGATGTCTCTCTTCCTCCCTCCCTCTTTACCTCCCCCACCCCTCTCAATTTCTCTCTGTCCTATGCAATTAAAAAAAAAGGAAGAAATAGCAACCAAGAGTAGTGGATTTGAGCCCCAGCAATAACCCTGGAGGCAAAAAACTATATATATAATCTTTCCACCAGACCACCTCCTATCTACTTCTTCCTTCCTTCCTTTCCTATCTTTTTCTTTTTTAAAAATATTTATTTTCCCTTTTGTTGCCCTTGTTGTTTATCGTCGTTGTTCGTTATTGCTGTCGCTGTTGTTGGATAGAACAGAGAGAAATGAAGAGAGAAGGGGAAGACAGAGAGGGGGAGAGAAAGACAGACACCTGCAGAACTGCTTCACCACCTGTGAAGCGACTCCCCTGCAGGTGGGGAGCCGGGGGCTTGAACTGGGATCCTTACACCGGTCCTTTTGCTTTGTGCCACCTGCGCTTAACCCGCTGCGCTACCATCCGACTCCCTTCTGTTTTCTTTTAAATAAGCTCTGTGCTTATTTTTTCACTTAATTAATTAATTTGGTAGAGGTAGAGATAAATCAGAAGACAAGGGGAAGATAGAGAAAGACACACACACACACACACACACACACAGAGAGAGAGAGAGAGAGAGAGAGAGAGAGAGAGAGAGACCTGCAGCACTGTTTCACTGTTGTTAAAGTTCGGGGCTCCAGCAGGCCGGGCTAGCTTCGCGGTGATAGAGACTCGAGGACACACGGCTGGGCTGGGAAGCTGTATTTCTTTATTCATGAACAATGATTCATAAACTAACCCAAACTAATCACCACACAGATCTCTCCTGCCTCATCTTCCTCACACAGCCCAGCCAAGAACTCCCAACTACCTAGCATAGGGGGGCGGGGAGAAAGAGAGGCGCCAAACTAGCAAGGGCCAAACCAATTCTCCTGGTGGGGGGAAGAAGACCAAACCAATTAGAAACATACATTTCACTGCTCATAAGGCTTCTTCACCTCTGCAGGTGGGGACCAGGGGTTTGAACCTAGCTCCTTGAGCTTGGCAACACATTCTCTTCAGCCATTGTACCTGGTTTGTTTTTCAATTTGCTCATATTCTGGTAGTAACCTGGATTATGTTGGGAGAGTATAGAAGCGGTGTGGCTTTTTTTTTTTTTTTTTTTTTTTTTTTACTTATTCTAGATCAAAGTCAGAGTAGAATTAAAAAACTGCGTGTGACAGTTATTTCTTTCTTTTTTTTAAAAAAATATTTATTTATTTTCCCATTGTTTTTGCCCTTGTTTTATTGTTGTAGTCATTATTGTTGTTGTTATTGATGCCTTCGTTGTTGGATAGGACAGAGAGAAATGGAGAGAGGAGGGGGAGACAGGGAGAGAGAAAGCCACCTGCACTTAGCCGCTGCGCTACCGCCCGACTCCCGTGACTGTTATTTCTATGACTAGCTATATTTATCTGTGTCCCTGGGAGAACTACTAGAGTTTCCAGTAGAGGAGATAGTGGTGGGACTGGTGTGGAATTATACTGCTTGTTATCTCATTGTTTTGTAAACCAATGTGAAGTCACTAATAACACATAATAATGTTATTAAAAGCATTGGGTGTGGGAGTCTGGCAGTAGCGCAGTCCGGCCCAAAGCGCAAGGACCCGTCAAGATCCCAGTTCAAGCCCCCAGCTCCCCACCTGCAGGGGAGTCACTTCACAGGCAGTGAAGCAGGTCTGCAGGTGTCTCTCTTCCTCTCTATCTCCCCCTTTTCTCTCAATTTCTTTCTGTCTCTATCCAATAACAAAAATAAATAAATAAATAAAGCTAAAAAAAACATTGGGTGTGAGGACATTCTTGTCCATTTTGATATTATATGGTCAGCAGATTTTTTAAAAAATTTACATATTTATTATTGGATAGAAACAGAGAGGAATTGAGCAGGGAGGGGTAGATTGAGAGGGAGAGAGACAGAGAGACACCTGCAGCCCTGCTTCACCTCTCATGAAGCTTCCTCGACCTAGCAGTTGGGGACTGGGGGCCTGAACCCTGGTCCTTGCATTTTATTATGTGTGCACTCAACCAGGTGAGCCAACACCTGGCCCCTGTTCAGTAGTTATTTCTTTGTGCAAGTACTAAGAAAGATTTTTTAAAATTGATTTAATAATGATCTATAACACCATAGGATAGCAGGGGTACAATTCCAAGCAGTGCCCACCACTAGAGTTCCATATCCCCTCCCTTCCATTGGAAATCCACTGCTCCTAGAGGCTCTCCCCCTCCCCTTTTGTTGCCCTTGTTGTTTATTGTTGCTGTTATCATTATTGCTGTTCTTGTTGTTGAACAGGACAGAGAGAAATGGAGAGAAGAGGGGAAGACAGAGAAGGGGAAAGATAGACATCTGCAGACCTGCTTCACTGCTTGTGAAGCGATCCCCTCTGCAAGTGGGGAACTGGGGGCTCGAACCAGGATCCTTATGCCAGTCCTTGCGCTTCACACCATGTGCACTTAACCCGCTGTGTCACCGCCCAACCCCGGACCTAAATTCTTTCTGGGGTGCAGAAGGTGAGAGATCTGGCTTCTGTACTTGTTTCTCTGCTGGACATGGGTGTTGGCAGGTGGATCCACACCTCCAGCTTGTTTCTGGCTTTCCCTAGTGGGGCAGGGCTCCAGGGAAGGGAGGTTCCAGGACACATTGGTGAGGTTGTCTGTCCAGGGAAGTCAGGATGGTGAAGAAAGATTTTTAACATGTTTGACGGGACCATAATTCAAATGTGCTGACTTGCCTGCATGAATTGCAGCTCCTTGAAAGATAATAGCATGGTCTTCTCGATCAATATTAACTTAATAAAAATAATAAATAGAACATTAAAAGAATAATGACAGTCCACATGTGCACGCCCTTGCTGTTGTTATAAAGTGTGACATAAAACCAAGTCTCCATGGGCCTGCCGTCAACCCAGCTCAAATACACTTGCTTTGCCCTGAGCACTGCCTGCCACATCAGAGGAAAATCCTGGGTACTATGTTTGCCTCCACTCCATCCTCATCTGTGTCTTGAGTGAAAATAAAGAAAGAGGAAACAAGGGGAAGAAACTAAATCCGATTCCAATCAGATGGTTTCATGAATAGAAGCAGCATCTGCTTCATCACTCACAGAGCTTTCCCCCTGCAAGTGGGGGGCTTGAACCTGGGTCCTTGCACATTCTAATATGTGTGCTCAACCAAGTGTGTGCCACCTCCTGGCCCCTTGGACCAAAATTCTTTTTGGGGAGTGGAAGGTGGGGGTTCTGGCTTCTGCAATTGCTTCTCTGCTGTATATGGGTGTTGGCAGGTGAATGCACACCCCCAGCCTGTTTCTGTCTTTCCCTAGTGGGGCAGGGCTCTGGGGAGGGGAGATTCCAGGACACATTGGTGAGACTGTCTGCCCAGGGAAATCATATGGCATCATGGTAGCATCTACAACTTAGTGGCTCAAAAGCATTAAGATATAAAGCAAAGGGAGTCGGGCAGTAGTGCAGCGACTTAAGCACATGTGGTACTAAGTGCAAGGACCAGCATAAGGATCCTGGTACAAGCCCCCGGCTCCCCACATGCAGGGTGGTTGCTTCACAGGAGGTGAAGTAGGTCTGCAGGTGTCTATCTTTCTCTCCCTCTCTCTGTCTTCCCCTCCTCTCTCCATTTCTGTTTTATTCAACAATGACGACATCAATAACAACAAAAATAATAACTAAAACAACAATAAAAACCAAAGGCAACAAAAGGGAAAATAAATAAATAAATATTTTTTAAAAAGATAATAAAGCAGAACAAATTGTTTAATAATCAGAAACCTAAAGCTAAGAATGTAGCAGGTGAGATTTGGGGTCCTCATGTTGGAAGAAGCTAGGAAGTCTCTTCTAGGTATATTCCAAGAAGCCCATGACTGTACTAATTTTTGCCTGAGCCTGACAGCTAACATGCAGGTGGGCTAAAGGTATTGTCTGGGAAGATGGTGTCAGAGATGGGAACAGGACTAGAAAGCTGGATCAAGGCAGAGAGTATCTCCCCAATATGGGGAAATATATAAGTACCATTAAGTGTAAACCCCATCAATCTGACCTAGGACCCATGTCTTTTCATATTTACTACTACAGCCTGTGTTACTTCTGAGTCCCTGTTGGTCTGAGCTCACATTCCACGGTCACAGTTGGGGACATTCTAGGTTAGTAACTGCCTTGACTTTGGCCAGATTAACCAAATGACAAAGAGTTATCATTACTGTAAATCAGAGAAAATGAAAGTGTCTTCTCCTGAGTTATTCCAGTGCTGAGACTTGGTGACACACAGTGCTATGGAGTGACTAAGGGGTCATACATTCCATAGACATGCTAACTGTGAATACTTTTATCTTTATGAAGTTTTGACTAATAAATAGCCTTACTCCTCTTACCGAATATGCCCTGCTCTCTCTATATCTGCTCTATTTTTATAACCTGAGCAGACACGGTCTGCTGAATGATTTAGCAGTTTGAGCTCAGCTCACAATTGTTTGAATGTTAACCTGATTTCATGGGATGAACCAGAAAGAACACAACACCTTGGCTCATGGCTGTCGGTTGTGAATAGCTGGAAATCAGACAAACAGCTTCATTGCTGAGATTGTTTCCGGGCTAAAAGTTCTTCCAGCAGCTGTTTGTTTTGGCCATTAATCCTGTCTTTTTTTTTTCTCTTCTTCTTCTTCTTTCTCTAAACTGGGGGAAGTCCAATTTTCTTTAGGGAAAAAAAAAGGAGTTCGGTTATTTTCTGAAGTCAGGAAGAATGACTATCTTACCACTATTGTGCTCTTCCTGTTGTTGGGCAGTGCCACAGAGGGGACATTTCCTTTGGTTTTACTTCTTTATTATTTTTTCTAGTGCAGTGTTCAGATTCTGAAGGCTGGTGAGAGAAGAAAAGAATAATTGGATCTTTAATTCTAGAGGAAGCAGTTTGCAGCAGTTACTTGCAAGAAACTTTTACTCCCCTGAGGAGTATTCCATATTACATAGACAGCGGCTCACTGAAGAGAGAAGACAGAGGGAGGGAGGTAGAGAGAGAGAGAGAGAGAGAGAGAGAGAATACAATACGTAAAAGAATACTTAAGAAAGATACTGAAGAGAAAAAAAAAGAAGGAATGTTTTGCCTCTTCCTGGAAGCAGTCTCTGTGGTGGTTTGTTTGTTTGTTTGTTTGTTTGAATATCTAGATGACTGCTAGTTGAGTATAAATGATTTGTTCTGGAAATACTGAAGTGGGAGCCTCCCAGACTGAGGTTAGCAGAATTTTTTTTGGCAGCCGGAAGACACTTTTATCGAAGCCATGCCTGGACTTGGGGTTGCCTCAGAGCCGAGGCAGCCAGCACTTGGGTCCAAGCCTGTGCTGAAGGCTCTTCCCGCCCCAAATGCTGGCACCCTTGAGCCTCAGTGCTATTCTTCAGTACCTTTGGAACTCACTGCAGCTGGGGGCTCCATACTGTCTTGTCAGTTTTCATTCAAGCCAACCTGTGAGCTTGGAGAGGAGACAGCCTTCCGAGGAAAAGCCCAGGAGACTAAGGACAGCAAGGTTAGTGGTGCGCAGTTGTCTGTAGACTCACACAGCCAAGTCCTTCTAGGTGGAACAGAAAGCATGTTGTGAAATGAAGTGGCAATGTTAGGAGATGGGGACAGGGTAAAAGAAAAAAAAAAGTCAGTCCTCTGTGGAGCTGAAATCCTGATTATTTTATCCACTTGAAATTGTATTAGAAAGACGGTGGGTCTGCAGACAGAACTTCCTCAATGTGTGTGTTATTATCACTTAGTGATACTTTCACAAGAAAGTGTCTGTTTAGTTCTAGATATCAATCACACTATTCCTGATAATTACAAATCACACAGAAGAGAAAAGATGGAGGGGGGCTATTTTACATATATATTAGAACAGAAGATAAATGATACAAAAACAAAAAACAAACAAAAAACTCCCTAAGACATCATTGCTTCTTTCTACTAGATGTCATCTGTGTGTCCGATACGTTCTTTTTTTTGTAATAATCATTTATTTATTTATTCCCTTTTGTTGCCCTTGTTATTATTATTGTTGTAGTCATAATTGGATAGGACAGAGAGAAATGGAGAGAGGAGGGGAAGACAGAAAGAGCAAGAGAAAGACAGACACCTGCAGACCTGCTTCACTGCCTGTGAAGCGACTCCCCTGCAGGTGGGGAGGCGGGGGCTCGAACCAGGATCCTTAGGCCAGTCCTTATGCTTTGCGTTGATGCTTTCTTGTTTAAGTATGTGTGACTGCTTAATTCCTTTAGTCTAAAAAAAAATAATAATGTGATTTTTGCCTTGATACTGCTCATTTGTTTGGAACTTTACTTGTAAGTTGAAACTCCACTTTTTGGTGACTGATGGCTTTTCAGTGATTAAATTTATTAGCAGTCACTCTTGGTTTATTTCCTTTTACTTAAGTTTTCTTTATTTTTTTATTTATTTTCCCTTTTGTTGCCCTTGTTTTTATTGTTGTTGTAGTTATTATTGTTGTTGTTATTGATGTCGTTGTTGTTGTTTGATAGGACAGAGAGAAATGAAGAGAGGAGGGGAAGACAGAGAGGGGAAGAGAAAGATTATTATTGTTGTTGTTATTGATGTCGTTGTTGTTGTTTGATAGGACAGAGAGACATGAAGAGAGGAGGGGAAGACAGAGAGGGGAAGAGAAAGACAGACACCTGCAGACTTGCTTCACCGCCTGTGAAGCGACTCCCCTGCAGGTGGGGAGCCAGGGGCTCGAACTGGGATCCTTATGATGGTCCTTGCCTTTGCGCCACGTGCGCTTAATCTGCTGCACTACTGCTCAACTCCCTATATAAGTTTTAAATTAAAAAATTATCTTTATTTATTTATTGGATAGAGACATCAGGAATTGAGAGAGAAGGGGGTGACAGAGAGGGAGAGAGACCAAGAGACACCTGCAGCACTGCTTCACCACTCACAAAACTTTCCCCCTGCAGGTGGGAGCCAGAGGCTCGAAACCAGGTCCTTGTGCACTGTTATGTGGGTACCACCAGCAGGTCCCTCTTTTTGTTTTTTATTTAATAGGACAGAGAGAAATTGGTGGGGGGGGGGAGGTATGGAGAGTGGCAGAGAGACACCTGCAGCCCTGCTTCACCAGAGGAAAGCTTCCTCCCTTCAGGTGAGGACCCAGACCTTGAACCCCTGGGTTCTTGTGCCTGAGAACGGGCACTTCACCAGGGATGCCATCGCTGGCCCCTCTTATTTTTTCAACCACGCTGCAGTCTTCTGCCGTTCAGTCTTGTTGTTGATGACTTTCACCAAGGTTCATTCGTACCGTAAAAACACCCCTTCTTAATAGAGCGGCAACTGGTGATGCCCCTCTCTGGTGTTATTCTTCCTATCTGTGTCTTCTAGGGAGGTGTTCAGTTTAGTTTTCCCACTGTGGAGGAGGGAGCAGACTGGGACTGTGTAAACCCAAGACCATCAGGCCACTCACATGGGGGTTTGTCATGGGAATCCTTGAAAGAGTTTCAAGACAGATTCCGTGATTAGATAGATATACAAGGGTCACGTTTCCTTCTCTTTTAAAAGAAATTTATTTGTTATTGGATAGAAGTACAGAGAAATTGGGAGGGGAGGGGAAGAGAGAGAGAGAGAGAGGGAGAGAGAGAGAGAGTCCTGCAGCCCTGCTTCACAACACTCAGCTTCCCCCCCTGCAAGTGGGGAACTAGGGGCTTGAACCGGGTCCTAGTACACTGTAATGTGAGTGCTTAACCAAGTGTAACATTGCCTGGATATTTTCTTCAAACTTTATCACAGTTGTGAAACAGAAATCATGTGGAAGTGAAAGTCAAGTGCCGCAAAGATCTCTCTGAGGACCTGAATTAAAAAGAGGAGGGGCCCCTCCAGTGTGCAAAACTCCTTTACGTAGACACTATGGATGTCAAACCTGGGCCAGTTTCCTATTGGTCTTTGAGATCTTGGTGGGTGTGGTTACCCTATTAATAGGTCCTCCCAGAATGTGCAAAGTATTTCCTGTGTGCTTTCCAAGACCTGCCCCACTTGCATTTCCTGTGTTACATATAATTTCTTCCCCACCCACCAGCAGCTGTTCTTCCCCCATGTGTGTAGCTGTGGTCTTCCTAAGGTTGCAGGATGCTCCTGGTTTTCAGGTTGGACTCTTCTCCTCTGACTGTCCCTGTGCTGACCCCAACAATATCCATGTGTAAAATGAAAATACTCCAAGAAGAGAACTTCATCTAGAAGTTGCTCTTCTAGTCAAAAAAGAAGTTGGTTCTCCTCTGCAGTGCCCCCTTCATCCCTCCATCTTTACCTGTTGTAGTCCTCCACACTGAGCCCCCCATGGACCTTCCTTGCTGAAGCACCTGCCAGGTTCCCCATCCTTTCCTTCCTGTGGTACTTCCTCTCTAGAACCACTTCCAGCATCTTTATCTGGTGGCTTTCAATCCTATGGAAATTTTCTTAAAAAAAATTTTTTTTAATTATCTTTATCTATTCATTGGATAAGGACAGCCAGAAATCAAGAGGGAAGGGGGAGGGATAGAGACAGAGAGATACCTACAGCCCTGCTTTGCCACTCGTGAAGCTTTCCCCCTGCAGGTGGGGACCGGAGGCTTAAACCCTGGTCCTTGAGCATTGTGACATGTGCGCTCAACCAAGTGTGCCACCACACAGCCCCAGAATAGTTTCTTTTTATCCCCCAGGAAATTAAAAAAAAAAAAAAAAAAGACAAGTGTGGACCTTTTTGTTTACTAGAGCTGACTTTCTCTTTTTTCTTTCTTTCTATTTTTTTTTTTGACAGGATTAGATAAACTGAGAGGGAAGGGGAGATGTAGAGAAGGAAACAGAACTGCTACACTGCTCATGAATGCTCCTTCCCCCCTGCAGTTGGGGAGTGGGGGCTGGAACTTGGTCCTTGCACCACCACCAGGCCCCAGAATCACTTTCTAAAAGAAAAGATGAATGACTTTGCTTTGGAGTGTCATTTAAGAATCTGAACAGTGAAGTTAAGAATGAGGGCTTTATTATGTGAGAAAGCAGCAGTTAGCAATTTAAACACTAGTAATTTACATTTCTAAAACTTTATGTATATATATATATATATATATATATTCCCTTTTGTTGCCCTTGTTTTTTTATTGTTCTTATAGTTATTCTTATTGTTATTGATGTCATTGTTATTGGATAGGACAGAGAGAAATGGAGAGAGGAGGGGAAGACAGAGACGGGGAGAGAAAGACACCTGCAGACCTGCTTCACTGCCTGTGAAGCGACTCCCCTGCAGGCTGGAACCTGGATCTTTATGCCAGCCCTTGCGCTTCCCGCCACGTGTGCTTCGCGCCACGTGCGCTTAACCCACTGCGCTACTGGCCGACTCCCTGTTTCTAAAACTTTTTGGCTGTAGCTACCAGTGAGTATTCATTCCCTGAACTTCTCTTTTCTTTTCTATTCTTAATAATTTATTTGCTTGTTTATGAGAAAGAGAGTGTGAGAGACAGAACCAGAGCATCGCTCTGGCAAATGCAATAGGAATTGAACTTGGGATCCTCTACTTGGAAGTTCAAAGTTTTGGCTATGGCATCAACTTCTGGGCTTCAAAGATGTCTCATTTCCCTCCCCAGGCTCCTCTCAAGTTGGCCTTCAATCTCTGTTTTACCTCCATTCTTATTTCTGACTTCTTTCTACAGACTTTGGCTCACTTATCCCTTCCTCCTTGAACAACATGTGCAAATCTAGGACCCTTTCTACCTCGTTATAGAGGACACATTTTTAACAATTTGCTCTGCATAAGAAGTTTCTTATTTATGCTCACAGCATTTCAGAGAGGGTATCATGTCTCACATTTACAGAGAGCCATGAATTAAACTGGTGGGGACTTTGAACATCAGACAACTAGGACCCAAATGCAGACTTTAATCTCCATTCAAAACTCTCTTCTTATAGTTTCCGTGCACCAGCAGGCTTTCACTGCTCCCAGTTGACCTTTTTTTTAATATTCCTTTTTAATTTCAGACAGAGACAGAGATGGCTACCATATGGGCTTTCTTATATGTGGAATATATATAATCAAGTCATTCAAACTTTTTTTTTTATTATTATTTTTATTTATAAAAAGGAAACTGACTAAACCATAGAATAAAAGGGGTACAGTTTCACACAATTCCCACCACCAGACCTCTATATCCAAACTTTCTTACCGTCGGACTCCCACAAAGAGACTTTCTTTCTTTCTTTCTTTTGCCTTCAGGGTTATTGCTGGGGCCCAGTGCCCGCACCATGAATCCACTGCTCCTGGAGGCCATTTCCCCCCATTGTTGCCCCTGTTGTTGTAGCCTTGTTGTGGTCATCATTGTTATTGTTGATGTCGTTCGCTGTTGGATAGGACAGAGAGAAATGGAGAGAGGAGGGGAAGACAGAGAAGGGAAGAGAAAGATAGACACCTGCAGACCTGCTTCACTGCCTGTGAAGTGATTCCCCTGTAGGTGGGGAGCCGGGGGGGCTCGAACTGGGATCCTTCTGCTGGTCCTTGTGCTTTGAGCCACGTGCGCTTAACCCGCTGTGCTACAGCCCGACCCCCACAAAGAGATTTTCATGCCTGAGGCTCCAAGGTCCCAGGTTCTATCCCCAGCACTAACATAAGCCAGAGCTGAGCAGGGCTCTGGTCCCCTCTTCTCTGTCTCTTTCATTAAAATAAATACATAAAATATTAAGAACAAAAGCTTTAATTGGACATAATGGTCAATTTAGTTGTAAATAGCTACCAAAGGTGATAATTATTGACATTTTTTTTGAGTACCTGTCACAGGCTGGTTACTATGTCTGATTTATATTTATGAAAATATTTATGACTATATTATTCATATATATATACTGGTTTAATGTTGATTTGATTTATATAATTGGAATTATATCTCAATTAAACATATTATGTAAAGAAGCTTAGTGATAACACACATGGTAGAGTGTGCCTGCTACTACTCATGAGAATCTGGGTTCAAGACCCTCCCTGGCCACCAACTCAGAATGCCTGCAGGGAGGAAGTTTCAGAAGCAGTGGTGTAGCAGTGCTGCAGTGTTTCCCCCTCCTTTCTCTGTCTCTCATTTTCTATCAAAAATTAATGATCATTGGGCAGGGGTACACAGCACAATGGTTATGCCAAGAGACTCTCATGCCTGAGGCTCCAAAATCCCAGGTTCAGTCCCCTGCACCACCATAAGCTAGAAATGAACAGTGCTCTAGTTTAAAAAAATAATAATTAAATTAATGACCACCAAAAATAGTGGAGTCTTGCAGTCACTGAGTCCTAGCTATAACTGGTGGCAAAAAGAAAGAAAAATAGAGGGGAAGGAATGAAGGAAGGAAGGAGGGAAAGAGAGAGAGGAAGAGAAAGAAGGAAAGAAAGAAAGAAAGAAAGAAAGAAAGGAAAAAAGAAAGAAAGGAAAAAAGAAAGAAAGAAAGAAAGAAAGAAAGAAAGAAAGAAAGAAAGAAAGAAAGGTAGAGAAAGAAAGAAGGAAACACATAGACACTGAGCTAGGATTGGTGGTAATGTTTAATGTCACTTCAGTCCCTGCTTTGGAAGTCTCCTTCTCTGTGTCTTTCTCTCCACATTTTGTCAAGCACTAGCAGATCCCATCTTCTTCCCTTTTTTCTGTGAATACTGAGTCGCAGAGTAGGAAAATGAAGGCAGCTGTGAACTTTTGGCCAAGAGGGCTAGACTAAATCTTTGCTGAATTCTACAGTAGACCCTTTCTCTCCCTCCAGCCCTCACCATTGTTCTGATTTTTGCTTTAAGAAGTGCTTTTCTTTCAGTTTCTTGCCACTGGGTCCAGTTGAGAAATGTAATATCTGTGGGAGAGTTCATTAATTGTTCCATGGCAGGATTCCCCTCACCCAGCCCCCTTGTTCCCAGTACCAGGAGTGATTTATTTTAAAAAGTGTTGCAATTCTGCATGCAGAGTGGACATGAGAAAGGCAGTGACCAAAATCGACCATTTCTCCCAGTAGAATAACATGATGTCGTCTCCAAAAAAACAAAACAAAACAGACAAAAGGACAATGAGGACATCTCTTTTCTGCTGAGTTTCAATGTTGTTCAGTTTAGTTGTTGTTAAATTGAAAATCTGAGGTAAGGCTGTTTAAAGTTTTTCATTCTAAAATGTATTTGAGTATATTTTTTAAAAAATTACTTATTTTATTTGTGATTTAATAGTGATTTACAAGATTGTGGGATAAGAGGGGTACAGTTCCACACAGTTCCCACCACCAGAGTTCCCTGAAACATCCCCTTCCATTGAAAGCTTCCCTATTCTTTATCCCTCTGGGAAGATGGACCCAAATTCTTTATGGGGAGCAGAAGGTGGGAGTTCTGGCTTCTGGAATTGCTTCTCCACTGGACATGGACAATACCACCTTGTGGTACCTTTTTTTTTCTTTTTTTGATGATTTATTGAATTTCTACATAGATTTTTTTTTTTTTGCCCAAAACATTTCAGTTATTATTTTGACCCATATATGTTTTATTTTGGTGTTTGAGGGGGGAGGTTAAGTTTCACATTTCCTTTCTTTTCAAGCCATCTGCTTTTTATAGCTGATCCTTCCTTCCTCTGGCTGGCTTCTTGATTTCCACATTTGTGTGTTGACGGCTTCCACAGGACACAAGGTTCATCATTTCCAGCAATGTGTTTTCTCTGCTCTTTTCCTCTGATTCAGCCTAGGCTCATTGTATTCTAAAATAAAGTTGCTATTTCACATGTGCGAGCACTTCCAGTGGCCACTGACAGGTGTCCATCACGGAACCTGGGTGACTGTTTTTGTCTTTATAGATGTCATTTATTTACATACTTGCCATGTGTAATGCAAAGCATGACTGCATATACTTGCACACATTTATGACACACACATGCATGTGTACATATGTGCATATTCAGATGCTGATATGTATATATATATACACACATAAGCACACACATAATAGTTGGTCTTAACACAGCGGGCTTTGAGGGAAATAATTTGGGTTGTAGGAGAAGTCATGAAGCATTTTTCACATAGAAAACCAGAAAAATACCTCAAGACTTTTTCCAGCAACCCAGTACTTCCGGAAGTTAGGACTCTTTAGAAATTTATATTCATTACTGTTTTAACAACAACAAGAACAACTTCTATTTAATGTTCCCTAGACGTACTAGAACAAGCAGAGGAGATGGCATAATGGTTCTACAAAAGACTTTCATGACTGAGGCTCTGAAGTCCCCAGTCCAATACTCAGAACCACCATCAGCCAGAGTTGAGAGGTTCTCCCATTTTCTCCCCCACCCCATGTGTGTGTATGTGTTTCTCTCTTTCATCAAAATAAATAAGTAAACAAACAAATAAATGTTAAAAAAGGAAATACCAGTGGCAGTCTTTTGTGGGGAATGGGGGTATTTGCTTTATTTAGAAAAACTTTGCTTTTTTTTCTGGTTGTATAAGTCAAAACTTTTCTAGTTATTGCCTGTCCCTTGGAGAGAAAAAAAAAATTCTCCCCAGTTTTGCACCTTGGACTTAAGATGACAACTTGTTTGAAAAAAGGATTTAGTTGTATTTTAATAGCATTTCACAGCTGGAGAAATAACTTACTTGCAAAGTACATTCCTTTGCTATGTGTACAACCCACGGGGTTTGAGTCCAGCCTCCGCTGCACTGGAGTTTGTTCAGCATGAAATCTGGGGAAAGATGTGACTCAGAGAGTGTGGAAACCCTAAGCATTGGTCTGGCCCTTTCTCATCTGCAGCCTAGATCAAATTGTTTCCTTCCTTCCTTCCTTCTGTCCTTCCTTTCTTCTGTCCTTCCTTTTTTCCTTCCTTCCTTCCTTCCTTCCTTCCTTCCTTCTGTCCTTCCTTCTTCCTTCTTCCTTTCCTTCCTCTCTCTCTCTCTCCCCCCCCCTCTCTCTTTCTCTCTTTCTTGTCTTGTCATCACTATGACTTCACTGTTTCACGCCAACATTTTTTTTCCTCAAACAGATAAGAGAGCCAGAGACAGAGTCAGAGAGAGTTAAAGAAAGCACAGTCCCAAAGCTTTCCTCCAAGGCTGTTTGTGCTGAGCCAGAATCTGGGTTGCATATATGGCAAAGCAGGTGTACTATCCAGGTGAGTTAGTGTGCCGGCCCGTGGAATGGGAGAGTGTAGCAAGAATAGCTCTGCCATCTTATTCGTGGGTCCATTTGGTCACACTGATAGTTTGCCTCCTTTTTCCTTTTTTTTTTTTGCCTCCAGAGTTATTGCTGAGGCTCAGTGCCTGCACTATGAATCCACTGCTCCTGGAGGCCATTTTTTCTCTTTGTTGCCCTTGTTGTTTATTGGTGTTGTTGTTACTATTATTGTTGTAGTTGTTGTTGTATAGGACAGAGAGGAATGGAGAGACGAGGGGAAGACAGAGGGGAGAGAAAGACAGACACCTGCAGACCTGCTTCACCACCGCCTGTGAAGCGACTCCTCTGCAGGTGGGGAGCCCGGGACTACAACTGGGATCCTTACACTGGTCCTTGCGCTTGGCACATCATGTGCTTAGCCTGCTGTGCTACCTCCCGGCTACCTGCCCCCTTTTTCTTTACTATTATTATTTTCTTTCTTTTTTATTATCTTTATTTATTAGGTAGAGGCAGTCAGAAATCTAGAGGGAAGAGGAAGATAGAGAAGGAGAGAGGCAGAAAGATACCTGCAACACTGCTTGACCACCTGCAAAGCTTTCCCCTTACAGGTGGGGACCAGGGACTTGAACCCAGGTTCTTGCACATTGTAACATGAGCACCCAACCAGGTACACCACCACCTGTCCCCCCCTTTTTTTTTCTTTTTAAGATGTATTGGAGTCTGCAAAATCTTGACTTTTTAAAAGTATGTTTTTCTAAATCTTTTTTAAATGTTTTATTTATTATTGGACAGAGACAGAGAGAAATTGAGAGGGATTTTTCCCCCTTAGAGAGGGGGAAATCCAGAGAAACACCCACAGCCCTGCTTCACCACTCATGAAGCTTTCCCCTTACAGTTGGGGAACAGGAGCTTGAACCTGGGTCCTTGAGCACTGTAATGTGTGCACTTAACCAGCTGTGCCATGGCCTGGCCCCGTAATTATGTTTTTCTATGCAAACATTTGTCATAATTTTTCCAACAACCTAATATTTATCAAAGAGGGAAGAGGAGAAGGGAAGAGGGAAAGAGAGGAGGAAGAACCAGAGGAGGAGGACGGACAGAAGGAAAGCATATGCAATGCCAGAAATCCCACTCTCAACCTCATGCCTGAGAGTCCAATCATTTACCTACCCACTGTACCACCTCCTGGCTTGCAGACTTCCCCCCTTTTCAGCACAAAGTGCTCATGTATCCCTCCTTATCACAATGTTGACTTGTATGAGCTCAACCCATCCATACCACAGCACTTAAATTGAAAGATGACAGTGAGCCCCAGTGTTTGCCTTGACTTCGGCTTTTTTTCTTTTTTCAATGTAATCGTGGAAAACCTCCATTCAGACATGGAACCACTTGGATTCTCTTACGGCTCTGTGGCTGCTCTCCAGAGCCTTGGCAGTGGGTACTCCCTGTTGCATAGCAGCCTTTCACATCCAGGGCTCAACTCTCAACCTGTATAGTCAGGGAAGCTAACCTGGACTTCTGATGAACATCTTAAAACTTCACAGCACTTTCTCAAGCCCCCTCCCACCCTGCAAGAACCAGACGCAAGACTCTAGTCAAGGTGCCTGCCTTTTAACTCTTCGCCAGAAAGCAACACTTGGATTTCCCTGGCAGAGCAACTATGTAACGACTGTGGCTTCTCTTCTGTAAACAAGACTTCAGACTGAGAGGAAGAAGAAACCCACTGGCTTGTGTAACTTTATAAATAGAAACAGCCATGTTACAATAACAAGACTGCTGCTCTGAGTTCAGCTGGTGACTTTTCCACTAGCTGAAAAAGCCAGGCCAGGCAAGGATGATCAAATTCACCTCAGGAATGAATTTATCGGCTTTGCCTAAGAACATTTAATGGGAAGACTCTATGGAAGGTCTGAAGTTCTTCTCTCAGTGTATTTAGGTTTAAATGAAAACCTTTTTCTCTGCTGCAAACGCTCAAATTAGAGATGTTAGTCGAACACAAGGTGCAATGACTAATGGACTCAGAGCATGTTTAATATAGCATAGAATTCACTAAGCACTTGGGATTAGTTTATTCTGGCAGGAGGATAGAGGAGAAAGAGGTGCCTACCTTATGATCTAATGAAGAAACTGTGGGCTGCACTTACCATATGTCCTGCCTGGCACATTCTATGATTTGAGTCTTATAGCTGCCCTTTGTTTAAGAGATGGGAATCTAGGTTAAGAGATAATCTCCTTAAGAAAGACTCAAACCCTGTCAAATTACCAGCTATAATGTCAATTTAATAGTAATGTGTCATTTTTTAAAACTGATCATCTGATCTTGGATGTCTGAATTGCTCCCAAACTCTGGCAATTTCAAACTGTGCTGCTATGAGCATAGGTGCATATATTTTCTCATAGGTGTTTCTTTCTCCTTTGGGTAAATCACCAGGAGAGGAATTGCTGGGTCGTAGGGTAGGTCCATTCCATTTCTAATGTCCCAATCCGTCTCTAGATCTCCTTCCATAATGGTTGGGCCATTTTGCACTCCCATCTGCAATGCAGAAGTGCCCTTTTTCTGCACATGATCTCCAGCATTTATCATTTCTGTCCTGTCTGATGTATGACATTCTCACAGGTATAAAGTAGTATCTCACTGTTTTGTCTTTAATTGCCTTTCTCTGATGATCAATGGCACAAAACCTGAATGTTATCAGGTCCCCAGGACCTTATTTTTATGATTACTGTGTCTTTTGTTTGCCTTATTTCTTTTTTAAAAAATATTTTATTTATTTACTAATAAGAAAGATAGGAGGAAAAAGAGTAGTACATGTGCTGCTGGGGGATTGAACTCAGGACCTCATGCTTGAGAATCCAATGCTTTATTCATTACTGTGTCTTCCAGTATTCTCCAGCCCCTGCAGTTAAATTCTTCCTCAGTTTCTTTCTTCTTCGGCTTCTCTTTAATTTGGAATACTTTACAAAATTAAAGATGATATAGGTATAGTTTCACACCACACTCCTTACCAAAGTTCTGTGTCCACCCCACGCCTGCCATAACCATATTTTCCCCACAAATTCTGAGGAGAGTTTGTGTGCCTCTTTTCAAGTTCATTTACCACTATACAAAAATGTGAATTTTATAGTTTTTACGTATGAGTGAAACCCTTCCATCATTACCTTTCACATCTTTACTTAATTCACTAAATACAAACACCTTTAATTCTATCCATTTTGTCCTGAAGAGTACAGTAGTATCTTTTAATTGCAGAGTAGTATTGTGTTGAAAATAATATCACATAATTTCTTTATCCAATCATCTATCAATTTTGATTGCCATTTGAAACCTTATTTCCTGGGCCAGGCAGTGGCACACCTGGTTAAGCACATGTTATAGAGCACAAGGACCCGGGTTCAAGCCCCTGCTACCCAACTACAGGGGAAAAGTTTCACAAGTGGTTAAGCAGGGCTGCAGGTCTCTCTCTCCCTCTGCCTATATCTATCTATCTATCTATCTATCTATCTATCTATATCTCTCTCATATTTCCCTCCCCTCTCAATTTCTCTGTTTCTATCCAAAAATAAATCATTTAGTGAAAATATTTCTTAAAAAGTACATTAAAAAAAGAAACGTTACTTCTCAAGATTTATTAGTGATACATGACTACATTTTTTTAAATTTAAAAAAAATTAATTTTTTTTTTTTTTTTTTTTACCAGAGCACTACTCAGCTCTGGCTAATAGTGGTGCAGGGGATTGAACTTGGGACTTTGGAGACACAAGGATGAGAGTCTGTTTGCATAACCATTATGCTATCTACCCCCACCCAGCCCACATGACTACATTTTTATGTGTGGTGGTGAATGAAAAAGTAGACTATAAGACTACATTGCATAATCACTGTGACCTGATGTGCTTGTGTGTGCTGACTTAATTGGGAACTAAGTTACCAACATGTTTGAGGCATGTTTTATTTATTTAATATTTGTTTTATTTATTTATTCCCTTTTGTTGCCCTTGTTTTTTTTATTATTGTTGTTGTCTTTGTTGGATAGGACAGAGAGAAATGGAGAGAGGAGGGGAAGACAGAGAGGGGAAGAGAAAGACAGACACCTGCAGACCTTTTTCACCGCCTGTGAAGCAACACCCCTGCTGGTGAGGAACTGGGGCTGGAACCGAGATCCTTCCACCGGTCCTTGTTCTTTGCGCCATGTGCGCTTAAACCACTCTGCTACTGCCTGACTCCGGAGGGATTTATTCTTATATAATGGCATGCAATTTTAAATCCAGTTGTGTGTGCTGAATTACACTGCCTTCTTATCAAGCATCCTCGCTATTTGTGCTTTTTTCCTAAATCTTTAAATAGTGAACATTGCCATCTAGGTGTTTTTAAACATAATTTTATTTGTATTAGTTTGAGAGAGAGGGAGATAAAGAGTGAGAGATCACAGCACTGCTCAACTCTGGCTCATGGTGGTACAGCTGATTGAACCTGGGGCTTTGGAACCTCAGACATGAAAGACTTTTTGCAGAAGCACTATGCTATCTCCCCTCCCCAACATCAAACTACTGTATTTATTTATTTATTTATTTATTTATTTATAAAAAGGAAGTACTGACAAAACCATAGGATAAGAGAGGTACAACTCCACACAGTTCCCACCACTAGAACTCCATATCCCATCCCCTCCCCTGAGAGCTTTCCTATTCTTTATCCCTCTGGGAATATGGACCCAAGGTCATTGTGGGATGCAGAAGGTGGAAGGTCTGGCTTCAGTAATTGCTTCTCTGCTGAACATGGGCATTGACTGGTCGATCCATACTCCAAGCCTGTCTGTCTCTTTCCCTAGTGGGGTGGGGTTCTGGGGAAGCAGAGCTCCAGGACACATTGGTGGAGTTGTCTGTCCAGGGAAGTCTGGTTGGCATCATGCTAGCATCTGGATCCTGGTGGCTGAAAAGAGAGTTAACATATAAAGCCAAACAAATTGTTGACTAATCATGGACCTAGAGGCTGGAATAGTGCAGATGAAGAGATTGGGAGGGGTCTCCATTCTGTAAATAGCTAGTAGGCCTATTTTAGTTATATTCCAAAGGGCCTGTGGCTATACTAGTTTATTTTTTTTCCCCTGATCCTGAAATCTGATATGCTGGTGGATCCTAGTTATTATCTGGGGAGATGATATCATGGCTAGAAAAAGGACCAGAAATCAAAATCTTTTAATTGAAACATATATTAAACTGTATATGCTGATTGGCATGTCACTTGTATGTTTCCTTGAACTATTCAGGTAGATAGCAGTCTATTCTTCCCCCCCCCCCCGCCATTCCCCTGGGTTGGGGTTGTCTTTGAGTGTTAGTGCCTGCACTATGAATCCACTGCTCCTGTGGCCAATTTTTTTAAAAAAAATTTTTTTGGGGGGGTAAAGGCCAAAGAGAAATTGAGAGGGGAAGGAGAAGATAGAGAATGAAAGAGACACCTGCAGACCTGCTTCACCACTTGTGAAGCGACCCCCAACCCCCCAACCGCCACAGGTGGGGAGCCAGGGACTCAAATTGGGATCCTTGCACAGCTGTGTCCTTGCACTTCACACTATGTGCGCTTAATTCAGTGTGCCACTGACCAACTCCCCAGTCTATTATTTTTTGATTGTGTATAAGTTCCTCTGAACTTATTTATCTGTTCTGTTGCAGTCCCTATATTTCAGCTTATTTGTGTTGCATTAGTGAAGTGATCATTGAAAAGTCTGCTGTCATAAACTGACATGTAATTTTAAATTCTGCTGTGCAGGGAGTCCGGCGCTGGTGTAGCAGGTTAAGTGCAAGTGGCTCAAAGAGCAAGGACCGGCGTAAGGATCCTGGTTCCAGTCCCTGGCTCCCCACCTGCAGGGGAGTCACTTCACAGGCGGTGAAGCAGGTCTGCAGGTGTCTGTCTTTCTCTCCCCCTCTCTTTCTTCCCCTCCTCTCTCCATTACTCTCTGTCTTATCCAACAACAATGACATCAATAACCACAACAATGTTAAACTACAAAGGCAACAAAAGGAAAAAAATAAATAAAATAAATATATAAAAAAAACTTAAAAAAATCTTTAAAAACTTCTGCTGTACAGATTTCTAGTGGCTTCTTATTAAATTGTCTTATTTGGAAGTTAATGATTTATAATACAAATCATTGACACACGGGTACAAATTCTCCTGTCTCTGTGATAAATGTTTTAGGGAAGGATGTGGGGGGGAGGAGCCATTCTATAGGGCTGGTGAGAATGTGAATTGATCCACTCCCTGTGAAAAATCATCGAGGTTTCTTAAAAATCTATGGGCCTACCTTATGAACTGGCAGTTTCTCTCCTGGAGACTTATCTAAAGAAAAACAAAACAGGAGTTCTGGCTTCTGTAATTACTTCTCCGTTGCACATGGGTGTTGGCAGGTGGATCCACAGCCCCAGCCTGTTTCTGTCTTTCCCTAGTGGGGCAGGGCTCTGGGGAGGGGAGGTTCCAGGACACATTGATGAGGTTATCTGGCTAGGGAAGTCAGGACGGCATCATGGTAGTGCCTGCAACTTGGTGGCTGATAGGTGGTAAGGTATAAAGCAGAGAAAAGTGTTTACTTAAAAGGAACCCAAAGGTAGAAATAGAGCAGATGAAACCAGGGATTTTCGTGTGGGAAGAAGCTAGGATGTCTATCCTAAGTATGCTCTGAGTGGCCCATGACTTTAGTAATTTTTCTCTGGGCCTGTTAGCTAACATGCAGGTGAACTAAAAATATTGTCTGGGAAGATGGTGTCAGAGTTGAGAATAGGACAAGAAAGCTGGATGGGGGAAGAGAGTAGCTCCCAAATGTGAGGAAACTATATAAATACAATTAATTGTTTATCCCATCAGTCTGACCCAGGCCTTATATCTGTTCACATTTAGCACAGGAGCCTGTGTGACCACTGAGTCCCTGTCAGTCTGAGCTCACATTCCATGGTCACAGCTGGGGACCATTCTAGGCTGCACTTTTTTCAGGACCCCTCTTCCTCAAGGGGCAGAGTAGGCTGACCCAGCCTCTCTTCAGAGAGTGGGGTCATCCCTGCCATTGCTGCTCTACAGAGAGGGCAGGGTCCTGGAGAAGTCCACAAAGGGGGCTTATGATGACGTTCCTGGTGGAGATGACCAATGATGTACACCTATTTTCACAGCAGTACAGTTTATAATAGTGCAAACTTGGAAGCAACCCAGATGCCCCACAACGGATGAGTGGTTTTGTTTGTTTATTTTTATGTTTGTTTTTAACTGGCCACTGCTAAGCTCTTGTTTATAGTGTTTTCAGAGGTTGAACTTGGTACCTTGACATGGAAGTCTTTTGCATAACCACTATGCCATCTCTCTGGCCCTGATTTTGATGTTCGACTGTCACACACTGAAAGATTTGATAGAATAATTCTTTGTGAATCTTTGGATTCCTCAAGCACATTGGAACTTACTTGAAACAGATAACTATAATCAGAGAGGCAATGGGATCCGACCTAGGCTTCTGGAACCCTATAACTATTACCTTGCTGTCTTGGAAACATAGTCTAACCTACTGAATAATGAATGACACACAACCCAGGTCCCATCCAGCAAGTAGCTAATGCCAGACATGTGAGTGATTCTTTAATTACCAGCACAGCAGAGGCCCAAGTAAACTTGGCCCAAACCAGGCTATGAACCTCTCCACTGAGCTTAGTCCAAGCTTAGTCCAGTGGAATCAAAACACAGTGCCTCTACCTCAGTATTATTTTAGGAACCCACTTTATCCTTACACATGCACTGTGTTGCGAAAAAAGGTGCGCTACTCAATTATTATTGTCAGTGGCTATCATACACTAAGAACATTAAAGTCCCTGTTCTCTTTCATGGAAATGTAGGGATTACAGTAAATTTGTGATAGTATTTGTTCTTTTTTTTATTATTTTTTGCTTCCAGGGTTATTGCTGGGGTTCAGTGCCTGCATCATGAATCCACTGCTCCTGGAGCCCCCCTTTTATTCCACTTTTGTTGCCCTTGTTGTTGTAGCCTTGTTGTGGTTATTATTGTTGTTGATGTCATTCATTGTTGCATAGGACAGACAGAAATGGAGAGAGGAGGGGAAGACAGGGGGAGAGAAAGATAGACACCTGCAGACCTGCTTCACCATGTGTGAAGTGACTCCCCTGCAGGTGGGGAGCCAGGGCTTGAACCAGGGTCCTTATGCTGGTCCTTGCTCTTTGCACCATGTGTGCTTAACCCACTGCGCTACCGCCCGACCCCTGATCGTATTTGTTCTTATCACACATGGTTGGTTAAGGCTAAGTTCTGGTTCTATCACTTCTGAAGGTTTTAAAGGCAGGGTCAAAGTTAGGAGGGAACACTGAGAAATTTCTGATAAATTCTCAATGTTAGTGTTCTCTGATTCCTGAAGCCCCCCACCCCGCTCTCTCTTTCTACCTCTCTCTCTCTCTCTCCCCTCTTACACACCTGCTACCCAATATACACTACCCAACCGAACTTTATTCCACCCCGAGGGCTATTTTATCTCACAGAAAATTACCCCCAAAACATTGTGAAATTATTCACTTTAAAAATGAATTAGGGGCAGCCAGGTAATGGCACACCTGGTTGAGCACACATGTACAGTGTGCAAGAACCCTGGTTCAAGTCCCGGGTCCTCACCTACAGGGGAAAGCTTTGCAAGCAGTGAAGTAGGACTTCAGATGTCTCTCAATATCTCTCCCCTCTCAACTTCTGGCTGTCTTTATCCAATAAATAAAGAAAGAAAGGTAATAAAAAAACTGGGATTGAATAAGATGTGATATATTCTTTTAAATATTGTCTAACTCTAAATATTTAAATACTTTAAATATTAAATACTCTAAATATTAAATACTCTAAATATTTAAATACTTTAAATATTGTCTAAACTCTAAATATTTAGAGTTTAGACAATATAGGAATGCAAATGATGGAATTCTGACTGTTTAGATTTAGCTTAACATTGTCTAATAGTTAAAACAGGGTTTTTGTTTGTTTTTTAGGTTTTTTTTTTTTGCCCAAAGCAATTTAGCATTAAAAAAAAAGATTCTTTTTGATAATCTGAAAAATGAGAGGGCAATCAGGGGAAATTCAATCCTGTGTGTTTCTCATGACTTTGTAGAGGAATTCAATCATCCAAGTTGGAACCAGACAATTTTATGAAAAAGTTCATCCCTACCATCTTCTTGAGAGAACAGTCTTGAATTTATGGTTGATTTTCTAAATGCCATTTTTCTTATATCTAGAATGGAGACTAGAATGTGACTTTTCTAGATTTTTATAGGGGGTTCACTATATTTTTACAGTGCCTGGAGTAAAAGGGATTGGGGTTTCTGTTCTCTTTGAAATCACATGAAATGCTTTCTTTCATTTTACTGGCAATTTTGCATGGAACAGGGATATTGATCGAAAAATGTTTTTAAAATATTACAAGTCTATTTTAGGTAATATTCCAAGGGGCCCATGACTGTATTAATTTTTGCCTGAGCCTGATAGCTAACATGCAGGTGGACTAAAAGTATTGTCTGGGAAGATGGTGTCAGAGCTGAGAATAGGACTAGAAAGCTGGATCAGGGCAAAAAGTATTTCCCAAATATGAGGACAGTATATAAATAGCATTGACTGTAAACCCCATTGATCTTGTTTTGTTTGCTTATTGTTTTTATGGTCTATTCAATGTCAGAGATTACACAAGTGATAAGAACTCCCATTAGTTACCAAATACTATTTGTGTGAGTTGATAAAAAAAAAAACATTTTGCATTTGAGGCCAAATACTATCTGTGTTTCTTTCATGAGTTTAGACATTTCAAGGAGTGTCTTCTCCAGGAGGGTCCTAGGGAGTTAGGAATCTGGTCTGTGAGTATTTCCTTTTGGCCATGACTTCTGAAATAAAACACAATCGCTTCTGCCATTTCACAACGTTATCCATCATGCACGTTGTAAAAAGCGCACTGCAGCGCTTAAAACTGTGGAGTCTGCCTTGAAACTTCACTGTTCATGGGAGGTGAAAAGCATGAATAGCAGATGAAAACGGGAGACGGGGGACTTAGGGAGAGCTTGAGTTCCATGTGGGTGAAGAATCTGACTCAAAATACACATGTCCCAGGAAATGTTTCATGAGGACTGTGCTGGTAATTAAGATTTCCAGAATGTTCAGTAACAGCTCAAGTCCTTGGGGAAAAGGATGCATAAGGTCAGACTCCAGCTGCTGACATAGGCACATTTATTTATGTACTTATTTATTTATCTATCTATTTATTTATTTATTGCTGTTAGGGTTATCGTTTGGGTGCAGTTCACTGAGCTTGTTCACTTCACTGCTCTTGGAGGCCATTTTATTGAATAAGACAGAGAGAAACTGAGAGAAGAGGGTGAGATAGAGAAGGAGAGAGAAAGAGAGACACTTGCAGACCTGCTTCACAGCTTGTAAAACAATCCCCCTGCAGGTGGGGAGCTGGGGGCTCCAAAGGGGATCCCTGTGCCAGTCCTTGAGCTTTGTGGTATGTGCGCTGAACCCGGAGTGCTACCGCCCGGCCCCCAACATAGGGACTTGGAATGGAGACTTACCCAAGGATTTGAGGAGAGAGCAGGGTTTTTTAGAAGACTCAATGGGAACTCACGGGCTTATTTTAATATCACTTTCTGATTGTGGCTTTCCATACACGGTGGGAACTTGACCTCCAGAATTATGGGGTCCTCTTCGCTTTCACTTTCTCTGACCACATTTCTTTAGGGAAAGCAGACACTCACAAATCAAAAGTGTGTTTATATTAAACCCTAAGAAAATATTTAAAAGAACAACTCTGCAGCATAACCATGATGATGGTCCCTAATGCAGTAACGACTTGACCAAACCCTTAATTAATCCAAAGGAGATTGGATTAAGTGAACAGTTAGGGACACAGGGAATTCTGGGCTATGGAGAGGTTTTCCCTAGATAGTGCTGCTACAATTTCCTGCAGACAGACAGAAGCCATTGCACCCCAGCTGGCCATTTCATTATACCCTTTGTGCTGATTTTTGCACTTGGACAGATGCTCTATTTTATTTTAAATATTATTCAATTTATTATTGGAAATGGACAGAGAGAAATTGAGAGGGGAGAGGAAGATAGAGAGGGAGAGAGACAGAGAGACACCTGCAGCCCTGCTTCAGCCCACTCCCCACCCCCACAGGTGGGACCAGGGGCTTGAACCTGGATCTTTGCACACTGTAATGGGTGCGCTTAACCAGCTGCACCGCTACCCCACCCCCCCACCCCAGGTGCTTTTTCTAATTTATTTTTATTACAGTTCTAGAAAGTGTAGATCTTTATCTCCTCATGGCCAACATTCTCTTAAGAGTTCCAGCCATAAAGTAGAAATCTGTTTTATGACTGGGTGAAATTTCTCTTTAGTTTTTTAAAAATTATTATTATTAAAGAGTGAAATTTCAATTGTCTTTGCATTTTTTTAATTCATAAAATTCTGTTATACTTCTAGTCTTGTGTATTTTCAGTCGTGTTTCCAAGTTGCCACTTTCAAAACTGTATTGGGTAGGGGACATAGTGTAAAGGTTATGGAAAAAGACTCTCATGCCTCAGGCACCAAGGCCTCAGGTTCAATCCCCCACACCCCCAAAAGCTAGAATTGTGTAGTGCTCTGATGGAGGGGAAGGGGCTGTATTGAAAGGTAATGGAAATTATCATTGCAATCATATCTCAAAACTAGCTGAACATATTACTCTGTACTTAAAGTCATTCAGTTTAACCTAAGAGAAATAAATAATCCCTTGAGATATGGCCTTTGGGTTCTAGGGCAAAGGTTTTCTAAGAAGAATAAATAATTGTTTTTGTTTAAGGAAAATCATATGTAACTTTCTTGGAGGACCAAGCTTTTTTTGTGTTTGGGGGGGGGTGTTGGGGAGACAGAGGATGTTATAGATGAAATTGATATGCCTTTTGCTTTTCTTCTCTTCAAGAAAATATCTTTGTTCTGAATTTGAATCCTAACACTTATCATTATGGTATTTCTCTTTTCCTTCCATATGCTCAAGTTATAATTTTAGTTGTTTTAGATTTGACTATTTCTTTTTTTGTATAATTTTTTAAATATTTATTTTCTTTTGTTGCCCTTGTTGTTTTATTGTTGTATAGTTATTTTTGTTGTTATTGATGTAAAAGTAAGAGTAGAGCAGAGGAAACTAGGGGTCTTTGTGTGGGAAGAAGCTAGTCTATTTTAGGTATATTCCAAGGGGCCCATGACTGTATGAACTTTCGTCATTGTTGGATAGGACAGAGAGAAATGGAGAGAGGAGGGGAAGACAGAGAGGGGGAGAGAAAGATACCTGCAGACTTGCTTCACCGCCTGTGAAGCGCCTCCCCTGTAGGTGGGGAGCCGGGGGCTGGAACCAGGATCATTATGTGGGTCCTTGTGCATTGCGCCACGTGCACTTAACCTGCTGAGCTACCGCCCGACTCCCGGTTTGACTATATCTTATCTTTGGTCAAATCAGTGTATGCTAATAAGGAAAACACATGTATTGATTTATCATTTTACTTGGAAGATTAATGGTTCACAGTACCTTTGTTGGCACATGGCTACAGCCTCTCATCTTCCTCTGACAAGTGTCTGTAAAACATACTTATTTCCAGCTTGGGTTCAATTCCACTAGCATGCAATCAAGACTCCCATCCCCTCTCCACACTCTCATCTTTCCTTCCTTCCCCAGAGTCCTTTGCACTGGTGCAAGACACCGTATAAGGGTCAGGTTTCACTCTGTGTTTTTTCTTTCATCCTTTCTTTCTTTCGATCCAGCCATCAATAAGATGATCCAGTATTCATCCTTCTCTTTTTGGTTTGTCTTAATTAACACAATTCCTTTGGTTCCATCCAGGAAGAAGCAAAGAAGATCACTTCATCACTCTGAACATCTGAGTAGTATTCCCCTGTGAGCATACACTACCACAACTTTCTCAGCCACTCACCCATCCTTGGGCATCTGAGTTGCTTCCACGTTTGGGCTATTACAGATTGTTCTGCTTTGAACACAGGTGTCCATAGATATCTTTGTAAAGGTGTTTTTGTTTCTTTTGGATAAACCCTTTGGAGAGAAATTGCTGGGTCATAGGTTTGTATCTATTGCTGATGTCATGAGGAGTTTCCAGACTGGGAAAACTTAATGGTGGGGTTTTGGTAACTTGGTGTTGGCAATGATGTATATGAAGAGGTTTGAAAGTGTTGGTATGCTTCCAGTTCTGCTTCTGGGATCCCTTCTGTTACATTGCTTGACCTTGTGGTCTATTTACATGGTCATTCTGTTACATTGGTTTGGTCTCACTCCCTCTGCCTCCGGGACATTTTGGTTTAGTCCTTGCCTTTTCACGCTTGTTTCTCCCTGCCCCCTATCCTAGATACTTCCTGGGTTCCTGACTCTGCCGCTGGAGGAGAGAGAGAAGGACAGATTTGGGTTGTGATTATATTAGATTAGTTTTTTGAACCGTTTGCGTGCGAATAAAGAAATACTGCTTCTCCGCTCAGCCATGTGTCCCTGATCGTCTGTCTCCTGCCGAAGCTAGCCTGGCATACTGGCGCCCAGAACTTTGACTGACATGAAAGGGTATCCCTAAAACGTAAAGCCTTGTAAATCCACGTGAATTCAAAAAGGTAAAACAGATCCCTGTTCATTACAAAAAAGCTCAGTAAAAAAGAATAGACACAAAGGAGTAATAAATTGTAAACACAGCATGTTAGATGGACCAAAAAAAAAAAAAAAATAGCCTGCTAGGGTGAGTGGGGGGCTTTCATTTTTTTATAATCACACAGAAACACAAACATGTATTTGTACATGTGTATTCATATTGGTGGAATAGATGACAAAATAGTAGCAGTGGTTACTTCCAGGGGAGAAAGACACACAGGAGAAACTTAGGGGCTGAGTCATGGGGCACCTGGTTAAGGGCACATGTTACAGTGCTCAAGGACCCAGGTTCAAGTCCCCAGTCCCCACCTCCATGGGGAAAGCTTTGCTAGTGGTGAAGCAAGGTTGTAGGTGTCTCTCTGTTTCTCTCCCTCTCTTATCACCCCGTCTTCTCAAATTCTGGTTGTCTCTGTCTAATAATAAATAAAGATAATTTAACAAAATGGGAAGTAGAATTCAAGGGTAAAAATACTTTATATATATCTATATATCTATGTATATATCTGTGTGTGCACAGAGGCACATATGTGCATATATTTAACATATATAAAAGTAAAGAATGCAGTGGTCCAGGAGATGGCACAGAGGATAAAAACTTGGACTCTCGGGAGTCGGGCTGTAGCGCAGCGGGTTAAGCACAGGTGGCACAAAGCACAAGGACCGGCATAAGGATCCTGGTTTGAACCCCGGCTCCCCACCTGCAGGGGAGTCGCTTCACAGGCGGTGAAGCAGGTCTGCAGGTGTCTGTCTTTCTCTCCTCCTCTCTGTCTTCCCCTCCTCTTTCCATTTCTCTCTGTCCTATCCAACAACAACAACAATAACTACAACAACAACAACAAAAAACAAGGGCAACAAAAGGGAATAAATAAATAAAATAAATGTAAAAAAATTTAAAAAAAAACTTGGACTCTCAAGCTTGAGGTCTAGAATTAGATACCCGGCAGCACATGTACCAGAGAGATGTCTGGTTCTTTCTCTCTTTCCTCCTGTCCCTCTCATTATTGAACAACTAAAAAGAAATCTAATTAAATAAATGAATAAAATAAAAAGTAAAGAAAGCATATTTAGGGCCAGGTGGTGGCACACCTGGTTGAGAGCACATGTTACAGTGTTCAAGGACCTGGGATCAAGCCCCCAGTCTCCACTTTCAGGGGGAAAGCTTTGTGAGTGGTGAAGCAGGGCTACAGGTATCTCTCTGTCTCTCTTCCTCTCTTATCTCCACTTTCCTCTTGATTTCCGGCTGTCTCTGTCCAATAAGTAAATACAGAAAGATAATTTTTAAAAGCATATTTAGTATATATAAAACGTGTAATGTCACACATACATCAGTATTCAGTATGTATGTGTATTGAACATCTGAAATGAAGTTACATATAGATATGTGTATATAGTGTTAAAACTTTTTTTTTTTTTTTTTTTTTGCCTCCGAGGTTATCGCTGGGGCTCAGTGCCTGCACTACGAATCCACTACTCCTGGAGGTCATTCTTTCCCTTTTTTTTTGTTGCCTTTGTTGTTTATTGTTGTTGTTGTTATGGTTGTTGTTATTGCTATCATTATTGTTGGAGAGGACAGAGAGAAATGGAGAGAGGAGGGGAAGACAGAGGGGAGGGAAAGATAGACACCTGCAGACCTGCTTCACCACCTGTGAAGTGACTCCCCTGCAGATGGGGAGCCGGGGGCTGGAACAGGGATTCTTAAGCAGGTCCTTGTGCTTTGCACCATGTGCACTTAACCCGCTGAGCTACCGCCTGCGCTAGTGTTTAAACTGTTTACTATGGGCGTGGTAAGCTGTGCCGCTCCAAAAGTGACCCCTCTGGCATATCCAGTGCGTTGCCTTCCCTTTGTTGAACAACATTCCTCTTTGGTAAACAGATTCTTTGGTAAACAAACTCTGATTATAGGGCACCATTTAGGATTCCTCGATCGAGAATTATGACTTCGGGATGGGAATTAATTGGTTTATTTTATTTGAATCGAATGCATCATTCCCAAGTCTGCATTTGACATTCCCATAGGATACAGTTCGATCCTGCTGTCAAAATATCAGATGCAGATACGGAGGTCTGCATGTCAGGTGTCGGTTTTTAAACAGAGCTGCTGGCGGTGCTTTGTACAGTTTTGAATGGCAAGGAACTTAGCGTCTCAGTGATTCTTGGTCAAGCTGTTTGATTGGACTATAAAAGGGAAACAAAAGGAATGAGGGTTAACAACAAAAAAAAGTATACTTCCGGGAGTCGAGTGGTAGCGCAGTAGTTTAAGCGCAGGTGGAAGGACCCGCCTAAGGATCCCGGTTCTAGCCCCCTGCTCCCCACCTGCAGGGGAATCGCTTCACAAGCAGTGAAGCAGGTCTGCAGGTGTCTATCTTTCCCCTCTCTGTCTTCCCCTCGGCTCTCCATTTCTCTCTGTCCTATCCAACAACAACGACAGCAATAACAACAACAATAATGACAGCAACAACGAAGATGAACAAGGGCAACAAAAAGGGAAAAAAAAAAAGAATTCTTTCCAAAGTGGGCCAACATGACCAGTTTAGTCTGAATTCTTTGGCCGTCTTGTACCATGGTTGTTTGGTGCTTGCTGAAAAGTAAGGGAATGACGTTGTTATTTAAGGCTCAGCCTTGGAAAATCTCAGGAATTCCTTTCATTACTGTGGAACCCTCCTGCTGTGGGTTGATATCCAGCAGCCCAGAGTTCTGCCTGATTCCAGACCTGTGGCTCTTTGCCGCTGATTGTAAAGTCGAATAGTACATGCAATAGAACAGGTCATATGGGGCCAAAGTATTTCGCAGTATAAGAAGAGAAAGTACATATATCTTGTTGTTGTTGTTTTCTTTTGCTGTACACAGATGATTCTATGCACCTGTCTGCATGAAACTCTCATTTTACCAAGCCCAACCAGAACTTTTGTGACTCTTGCCGATCTTTCTGTGTCAGGTCATGATTAGAGAAGCTACTACTGAGTGATTTAATTAATGTTTGCACCCTGGTCAAATGTTAAAAAGGGGGAAAAAAAACCCAAGTTTGGTATAGTGTATACATAAAATCAGCTTGTATGTCTCAAGAAATGCCTTCACATTTCAAGCAGAGATTTTGTGTCTTGTCACAAAGAAAAAAAAAAAAAGGACAGTGGAATAACTAGACATTTGAAACCTGCTGCAAAAGAGCTGTCATTACCTCTTAGCCAGATATCATGATATAGAGTTGATGAGGGAAACAGATTATAAAAATTAAAAAAAGGGGGCCAGGTGGTGGAACACCTGGTTGAACATACATGCTACAGTGTGCAAAGACCAGAGTTCAAGCCCCCGGTCCCCATCTGCAGGGGGGAAAGCTTTGCTAGTGGTGAAGCAGTGCTGCAGATGTCTCTCTCCCTCTCTATCTCCCCCTTCCTCTGTATTTCTGGCTGTCTCTATCTAATAAATAAGTAAAGATAATAAAAACTTCTTAAATAACAACAATGAAATAACAACAAAAAACTTGGCAGAGACTGTGAAGAGACTTCCTGAGATTTAAATAACTTTCCTCATGGTTATCAACTACTCTATAATGTATCACTTACTTACTATTTGACTTATTCATTTATGTCTTTATTTTTAAAGATTTACTTTCATTCATTATATGTGGGAGAGTTTCACATGAGGAAGTGAAGAGGAGGAGGCGGAGGAGGAGGAAGAGGAGGAGAGAGAAAGTCAGAGCTCCAGTCCTGTACACAATGTCCCTGTGATCAATCCCAGAACCTCAGTCAGGAAATTCAGATGCTTTATCCACTGAGCCATTGCTAAAACTATAGCAATGTATAAATGATGTTCATTCTTTTAAGTCATAGCAGAAATAGTTCCCCTGCTCCCCATCTAAAAATACAGTGAATAAATGCTTGGTGTCCACTGAGTCATAATTTGTTTGTGTCAAGCACTTTTAGAATACCCAGCCAAAGACCAAGAAGGCATTCCAAGGACTAACTGATACTTCTCTTTTGTCTCCTCTAGGCCACATTTTATAATTTTTCCAAGAATAATATTATTTGAGGTTGTGATATTAAATAACAGGCAAATAAAGGTCTCCTGAGGTTTCTAGACATAGGACATACATTAAAATGAGTTATAGTTCCCTGCATGGGTCCTTGGAAGAACATCTCATAAAGTACCAATCTGATCATCTTTTTTTTTTTTTTTTGTATCATTAAGTCATGTTTTTAAGTTAAGTGTGTCTAAAGGGACAGTTTGTTAACTATCCTTGCAGAACCTTTGTTCAAATGACAAGTTGGTGTGACATTTTAATTATCTTAAGTTTAAGGATAAAGATAGTAAGGTATCTTGCTTTCCTCGAATCCATTCTGCTTGTCAACAAGATGAATTTGTTTGGAGGTCTGTGAAGCCAGAGAAATTGAGAGAGGGAAGTGAAGGGAAACTTGGAAAATCTTCTAAATCTAATGTTGAATTCAGTGCAATCCAGCCCATAGAATCTGTGAATATTTTGAAGAGTATTTACTTTGGCTTGAAATTCTGTTTTGAAAGAGAACAAAAAGAAAACATTTAATTAGATCAGTAATCCATTCTAAGAAGGTCCAGTAAGTCTAGGAAAAAAAAAAAAGAGATAACAAAACTTAGTTCTAAAAGGGCAGCCTCGTTATTCTTTTTTGTTTGTTTGTTTGAATTCATCCAAAATTGATGAAAGAACAAAGAGAAAATATCATATTTCACTGGTAGAGATATGTGACTTTTCTTTAGGGTTATTATGATTAAACAATAGTTCATCGCATGTTTCCATATTAATCAGGCAACCGTTTCTTGGATGAAGCCACTGTTTATTTTAGGACTTGAATGGGGACAGGATGAAGGAGGATCCTGTCACACTTGGTTTTAGAAGGCCAAGAGGCCTTTGCCTTCCTTTCTCTCTCTTAAAAATAATCAAACAAACAAAATAGGACTGATGGATTCCACTTCTTTATTCCTCTCATTCCCCCTGGTCTGCGCCCACTCTGACTCCTCTTTCTTCTTTGTTAATGAGCTTTCTTGCCAGTTACTTGATAACCATACACACATACTTAGAAATTGACATCTTGCAAATCTTTCCTGAATCATTTGCAGCTGCTCTTCCCAAATGCAGTAAGTTTGTGTTTAAAATGAAAAGCTTGGGGGGTGCCAACTGTCCAAATACTAGAGGAATGAAATGCAGAGTGTAAACAAATAATGGTTCTGCTAAAGATAGGTAGGGCAGGACACATACTTGTTTGACAAGGTCTAAAGTATTTATCTGAGGGCTGGATGCTAACATGAATCATCTCTTTATATATTTAAAGTCGTGGAATCTCAGATCTTTTTAGCAGATGTCAGGACGTATGTGGGGAAGACTGTGACTGGTGCTCAAGCCTTTAGAAATCCCTCAGAAACTTTATCATGTTGTCTTTTCTTCTTTATAATTATAATGTAGTAAATGGCTTTTTAAAAAATAATATTATCTTTATTTATTTATTGACTAGAGACAGCCAGAAGTCATGAGGGCAGGATGCGGTAGAGAGGGAGAGAGACAGAGAAACACCTGCAGCCCTGCTTCACCACTCCTAAAGTTTTCCCCCAGTAGGTGGGGACTGAGGGCTCGAACCTAGGTCCTTGCACATTGTAACGTGTGAGCTCAACCAAATCTGGTGCGCCACCACAGGACCATTTTTGTTTGTTTGGTTTTTGGTTTTGTTTTTTTTTTCCAGAGCACTTATCAGCTCTGGCTTATGGTGGTGGTGTGTATGGGGGAGGGAGGGGGAGGATTAAACCTGGGATTTTAGAGCTTCAGGCATGAGAATCTTTCTGCATAACCATTATGCAATCTACCCTGCCCCAACAACTTCCTGAAATTTTCATCGTTAAGTATTTTAACCACACTATCTTTAGAAGACACAGCCACAATATTGTATTGAACATTTTTTGCAAATATGATTGACTTGGGTTGTGGCAGGTATCACTCATCAGTTGTCTATTTCTGTTGTATCTTGCACCCAAAGACGAAACTGTATGTGGGGTCATCCCATGAGTAGAGGTCTATAAAATTGAGGTGCAATCTACAGGCCTACAGCCACATTCTTGTGTGTTCATTTTATCATTTATTGGATAGAGGAAGTGTGACATTTGTGTTGCTGCTTCACCGCTCGCGAAGCTTGCCCCCATTTGTGTGAACCGGGGGCTTGAACCCTGGTCCTCCTGCACTGTACCATGTGCACTCAGATTGTAAACTCAAATTATCAAGAATTTTTTTTTTTTTTTTTTTTTACTGTTTGATAGAGACAGAGAGAAGTTGAAAGGGCTAGGGGAAGATAGGAAGAGAGAAAGACACCTGAAACACTGATTCATCTCTCCTGAAGCTTGCCCCCTGCAGGTGGGGACCAGGGACTTGAACCCCACCAAAGCATATGTGTTTAACCAGGTGAAATACCATACTGCCTGGCCCCTAGGTTTTTATTTTTTCTTTGTTATTAATAGTTTGCTATAAGACTGTACGATGACAGTGTCTACTTCCACACCATGCCCACCACCAGAGTTCTGTGTCCCCACCCTCCCATGTCCCAAAGATCACCACCAGACTTCTCACAAGTGTTACACTTTACTTGCTTCTGTTTGTTTGTTTGTTTGTTTTTGGTCCAGTTCATATAAATCAGATCTCTAGAATCCACCTGTGAGTGAAACCATCTGGTAGTTGTCTTCCATCTCTTATTTCCCTGAGCATAGTCACCTCAGGGAGTAGATAGCATGATTATGCAAAGAGATTCTCATGCTTGTCCCCTAAGTTTTAAGAATATACTGTAGGGCTGCCTAGACAACTTAATAGTCCTGCACCAGACTTGTGTGTTTGAAGCTCTGAGGCCACAAGTTCAATTCCCAGAACCAGTTAAGCCAGAACTGAGCAATGTTATAGTGTTTCTGTGTCTCTCTCTCTCTCTCTCTCTCTCAATAAAAATAAAATAGATTTAAAAAATGAATAGACTGTATATGCCAGGATTTTTGAACAGTTAAGACTAAAGCAGTTATTTGCAGAGAATTTTCTTCCAACTCTCTCTTTTTTTTTTTTTAAGTATTAGGGCTATTAAATCTGATGATAATAACAAGAGCCAAAAATCATATAAGGAAATCTACTTAAATATAACACATCTCCTAATTTTAATATATGTATTTTACTTCCTGTGACTATAATACAATATGTGTGTGTGTGTGTGTGTGTGTGTGTGTGTATTCTATCATGTTAATTGAGATAAGCCAGAAGAAGGGTGAATTCCAATACCAGGTGATCACACTCAAAGGTGGAACTTGGGAGTCCGGCAGTAGCACAGTGGGCTAAGCGCAGGTGGGCAAAGAGTAAGCAAGGACCAACAAAAGGTTCTCTGTTAGAGCCCCTGGCTCTCCACCTGCAGGGGAGTCTCTTCACAGGCATTGAAGCAAGTCTGCAGGTGTCTTTCTCGCCCCTTCTCTGACTTCTCCTCCTCTCCATTTCTCGATGCCCTATCCAACAACGACAACATCAATAGCAACAACAATAATAACTACAACAACAGAAAAAAAAAGGTGGTACTTCAGAAACACAGGAAGAGAACAGATAGAGGGAGACTAGCTGTGGTCCAGCAGTGCAGCAGAGCCAAGGACACTAAAGGGGACGTGGGGCAGGAGGCCGAGAGGACCCTGGGATTCCAGTGCAAGCGGATAAAGGGAGACGTCAGCTGGTGGTTTACAGGGCACTGTCTCAGGGATCTAAGAAACTGTGCTCGGGAGTCAGGCAGTATCACAGCGGGTTAAGCGCAGATGGCGCAAAGCGCAAGGACCCGCGTAAGGATCCCGGTTCGAGGCCCGGCTCCCCACCTGCAGGGGCGTCACTTCACAAGTGATGAAGCAGGTGTGCAGGTGTCTATCATTCTCTGTCTTCCCCGCCTCTCTCCATTTCTCTCTGTCCTATCCAACAACGAGAGCATCAATAATAGCTACAACAATAATAAAAAAAAACAAGGGTAACAAAAGGAAATAAATAAATAAATAAATATTTTTAAAAAAGAAACTGTGCTCATGTGAATGATAGCAACGGTCTTGCAAGTCATTTCCTCTCCAGTAAAGGGATTTGAAAGTGAATATGAATGTGTGTGTGTGTTTTCAACGCATATATTATAATATTAATGGTTTCTTTTTTTGTTTTGTTTTATGTCTCCAGGGTTATCACCAGAGCTCAGTGCCTGCACTATAAATCCACTGCTCCCGGTGGCCATTTTTTTCCCCGCCATTTTATTGGCTAGGACAGAGGGAAATTGAGAGCGGCAGGTGGATAGAGAGAGGGAGAAAGGGAGGGAGGAAGAGACACACTTGCAAATCTTTTTTGCCTCTCGTAAAAATTCCCCCCTGTAGGTGGGGAGCAGGGGCTAGAAGTGGGATCCTTGCATGTGTTCTTGTGCTTAGTTACTACTGTGTGTGCTTAACCGGCTGCACTACTGACTGGACCCCTATTATAATATAAATTGTGTGGGGGGAAATAATGCACATTTTTAGTACTTCATAGAAAATACCTAAACATTGGGGCCAGGTTGTGGCACACTTGTTTGAGTACCCCTGTCACAGTGCTCAGGGACCCAGGTTCGAGTCCCCAGTCCCCACCTGCTGGGGGAAAGCTTCATGAGTGGAGAAGCAGGGTTGCAGGTGTCTCCCTGTATCTCTCCCTGTCTATCACCCCCTTCCCTCTCAATTTCTGGCTGTCCTTATCAAATAAATAAAGATAATACAAAATTTTTTAAAAAGTAATTTAAATTAGAAAAAGAATAAAGTTTTGGACAGACAAAAGGAAAAAAATATATGGAGTCTTCAAATATTAAACAATGAAAGTACCTAAACTTGAAGGTTTAGTTACATACCATAATGAGGGCTTTTTTTTCTTCTATTCCTTGTTGGGGGATGAGTGGTTTACAGTCAACAATAATATTAATACAGTAGTTGGGGGAGTCGGGCAGTAGCGCATTGGGATAAGCACACGTGGCACAAAGCACAAGGACCTGAGTAAGAATCCTGGTTCGAGCCCCGGCTCCCCACCTGCAGGGGAGTCACTTCACAAGTGGTGAAGCAGGTCTGCAGGTGTCTATCTTTCTCTCCCCCTCTCTGTCTTCCCCTCCTCTCTCCATTTCCCTCTGTCCTATCCAACAATAGCGACATCAGTAACAACAACAATAACAACTACAACAACAATAAAAAAAACTTTTGCAGCAAAAGGGAAAATAAATTTAAAAAGTTCACTAAAAATAAAAAATAAAAATAAAGTCCTTGGTCCCTTTGTCATATTTCTCAGTTTTCCACATCAAATACTAACCCCCCAATCTAGGTTCACCAAGGAGAGCGTTTCTGACTGGCTGGCACTTTTATCATGCACCCCTTCTTTTGCTTTTTTTAACTTTCAGTCATTTTGCAGGCCTTTTCTAAACTCTAGGACATTTGACTTTCTCTGTTAGTCCCTCATGTTTTCAAAAGTTTGCAGACACAGCTCATTGCAGAAGTGAACCATGTTTTAATCATGCCCTATTATCAAAGCTCACTGAGTTTTCCTTTTACAGTGATGGATTTTTTAATTTTCACGACTTTTGGAAGCGTCACATGTACACGAGCACTTGCCCACTGCCAGAATCTCCCTGGTGGTGGTGGTGGTGTATCTATGTACTAGGGGGGTGGGGCTTACTCTATGTAGTAACCTTTCACCTTTCATAATGCTCTGGTGCAGTATGTTAGACCAGCAGGGCACAAAGATATAAATACATATACATATGCATGCATATGTGGGGGAGGCATCAGGTCTTTGCACATGTGTGATTCTACCATTCCTTTTTAAAAAATATTTATTTATTCCCTTTTGTTGCCCTTGTTGTCTTTTTTATTGTACTTATTATTGTTGTCATTGATGTCATTGTTGTTAGATAGGACAGAGAGAAATGGAGAGAGGAGGGGAAGACAGAGAGCGGGAGAGAAAGACAGATACCTGCAGACCTGCTTCACAGCCTGTGAAGCGACTCCCCTGCAGGTAGGGAGCCAGCCGGGGCTTGAACTGGGATCCTTACACGGATCCTTGCGCTTTGCGCCACTTGCGCTTAACCCTCTGCGTGATTCTACTATTCTTGACCCCTTTTATGCAGAGAAAGCAGCCATGGGGAGTGTGTCTCTGTCTCTCTGTCTCTCTGTCATCTCTCTCTCTGTTCCCTTGCTCAATTTCTGGCTGTCTCTATCTAACAAATAAATAAAGTTAATTGAAAAAAAAATTTTAAATAAATTAAGTAAATCTAGGAATTTTTTTTTTTTCATAGCCACACTGAGTGCTAATGTTTGATAAATTTGAATGGCATGCAAATGATATTTATAAATATCCAGATGGTCCTTGATAGAAAAACATTCCCCCAGCCCTGAGGTAGAGAGAAAGCAACAAAGAGATGCATCAGTCCTATCACTTCCTCCTTTGTGGTAGCATTTCCCATGTGGCTCCAGGGTTTGAACCTGGGCCATGTGCATGGCAAAGCAGGTGCCTTACCCAGTGATGACAGATCCAGTCCAAAAATCACATCAATCTTAATGCTGATCTAAGAACTAGGGGCAGACTCACCTGAGAACTATATGCTGATGGGATTTCTACTCCTCTCTGAAACATGTTTAAAATAACCCCTGTCAGTGTGTGGATGTGAAAATACCCCTGAGATCTGGTAATTGAGGAGAGAGAGAGAGGGAGAGGGAGAGGGAGAGGGAGAGGGAGAGGGAGAGGGAGAGGGAGAGAGAGAGATGCAGTCCTGTTTCACCCCTGAGATCTTGTAATTGAGATGACAGGGGGAGAGAGACAGAGAGACACATGCAGCCCTGCTTTACTACTCCTGAAGTTTCTCCCCTGCAGATGGAGACCAGGGGCTTGAACCTGGCTCCTTGTGCACTGGAACCGGAGCGCTTAAGCAGGTGTGCCACCACCTGGACCCCCCGAGATTTCTTTTTATAACCACTGGACAGCTTCAGTAAATACCAACTGCATAAAAGGCTCAAGAACTGTATTCCCTGAAGATGAGAAAATGTTTTAGTTTTGCTCCTTCCGAATTTGCCAAATAATGACAACATATTTTAAAATTCTCTCTTGAGGCTGTATGTCTAGAGGACTTTACATTTATCTATCTTTCTTCCCATCTTTTCTTTCTGTCATTTCACTGTTGGATTTCTGTATTTTTCCCCACTATGGGGGGGATGAGTAGTTTACAATACGGTCATTGATATAAAGTACAATTTCTCATCTCCCTGTGACAGGCATATGCAAAACACTCTCACTTCTAGCTCAGGACCTTTCTGCCATGGTGCACCAGGTACCCAAAACTCTCCCAGCAACCCCCTCCCCCCAGCTTTTGCCAGAGCCTTTTACTTTGCTGCAATTATTTTTCTTTTGGCCTTGCTTGGTGAATCTCAAATGTGATTGTGCAAAATAGGAATTTACTATGTTAACTGTTTATGAATTTTTTTATCATAGAGATTCTTCACTTAGGAGCGGGCATTCTGACTTCATTTCAATGTTAATTTTTTAATTTAATTTTTTATTTATAAAAAGGAAACATTGACTAAACCATAGGACAAGAGGGGTACAACTTCTCACAGTTCCCATCACCAGAACTCTGTATCCCATCCCCTCCCCTGATAGCTTTCCTATTCTTTAACCCTCTAGGAGTATGGACCCAGGGTCATTGTGGGATGCAGAAGGTGGAAGGTCTGGCTTCTGTAATTGCTTCCCCGCTGAACATGGGTGTTGACAGGTTGATCCATACTCCCAACCTGTCTTTTTCTTTCCCTAGTGGAGCAAGACCCTTCACCCTCATTACTTGGGTTCCAGATGCTAGCAACATGCGGACCAGACTTCCCAGGACAGACAACCCCACCAATGTGTCCTGGAGCTCTGCTTCCCTAGAGGCCCTCCCCATGTTGATTTTTTGCATCTCCAGGTTAAATCTCAAGTTCCTGACCTTGGCTCAGCTGAAAAATACAAGAATGCAGGGTAATATACTTCACAAGAAAGAGTTTCTGGGGCCGGTCAGTAGTACAGCAGTTTAAGTGCACATAGCGAGAAGCACAAGGACCTGTGCAAGGATCCGGGTTCTAGCCCCCAGCTCCCCACCTGCGGGGGGGGGGGGGGTCGCTTTGCAAACGGTGAAGCAGGTCTACAGATGTCTATCTTTCACTCTCTCTCTCTCTCTGTCTCCCCTCCTCTCTCGATTTCTCACTGTCTTATCCATTGACAACAATAATAATAATGCCAACAAGGGCAGCAAAATGGGAAAAAAAAAATGCCCTGAAGGAGCAGTGGATTCATAGTGCAGGCACCACACCTCAGGGATAACCCTGGAGGCAAAAAAAAAAAAAAAAAAAAAAAGGAAAAAAAGGGTTTCTTATTTTGTTTGTCTGGGATGGTGTCAGCCACCTTGAGGGTTTTGCTGTGACCTGTAGTGACTAAGCTTTGGGTTTCTATTAACTTTCATAAGAAATGAAATTCCAAGTGGAATTTTTTTTTCTATGAAAATATTGATTATACTTCCCTGGCATTCTTTTATAAAAAAGGCCCACATCAAATTATTTTGACCACCCCAGATTCTTTTTTTCCCCCTTAGAATCTTTTTTTTTTTTTTTTTTAACCAGAGCACTGATCAGCTCTGGCTTATGGTGGTGCGGGGAATTGAGCCTGTGACTTCAGAGCCCTAGGCATGACAGTGTGCTTGCATAACCATTGTGCTATCTACCCCCACCCCTGTAGAATCTTAAAGTAGTTTTAAGGCAGTAGAGACTTCTCTGAGAAGTCCAACACTTTCTGTGCCTCTGGGACTCTTTTATGACTCGAACAAGTAAAGGAGACAGAGACAGCTTTAGACTGAGCCCATAACAAGTGTCCCTTTGCATATTAAGTTTCTGCATCACAGACCTGGGTAAAGACAGTGGATGGTACAGTACATTTCTGAATTCTTACCTTTATTGTTGGAAACATTGATACTCATGGAACATAGCTTTTCCCATGGCTTGAATTCCACGCCAAATTTTGTGTCATCTGTATTAAGGTATAGAAATTTAACAATTTGATGATATATATTTTTTATTCATAAAAATATGAGATAGTTCCTAAGCAAACACTTGAATTGTTTAGCTTCATAGGAGTTAACAGTGAGGTGTGAATATCCGGCAAGCTTCACTAGTGGTGAAGGAATGCGACAGGAGTCTTTCATTCTTTCTCCCTCTCTAATGCCTCCTTCCCTCTTAATTTCTCTATGTCTTTCTCCAAAATAAACCAGTAAAATAAAATAGTACTAAGATGTATTTTAAAAATGAATTTCAAGTTGAATGAAACTACGTATTTTGCCAAAGGATACACAGCTAGTTTTTTGTAATTGTTTATTAATAATAGGATATTCTTCAGGAAACCAAAATGATCACAGTTCACAACAGGAATCAGACTTTCCTACCTGAGGTTCCAAAGTCCCAGGTTCTATCTCCCCAAACCGCCATAAACCAGAGCCGAATAGTGCTCTGGCCTTTCTCTCTGTAAGTCTCTTTCTCATTAAAAAAAAAAAAAAAAAAGCTTAAATAGAAACCAAGCGGTGTGTGCCTGGTTAAGTGCAAACATTACAGTGCACAAAGACCCAGGTTGAAGCCTTAGTCCCCATATGCAAAGGGGAAAGCTTCATGAGTGGTAAAGCTGGGCTGCAGGGGTCTCTCTGTCTCTCTCCCTCTCTCTCTCCCCCTTCCCTCTTGATTTCTGGCTGTGTCTATGCATAAATAAATAAATAAATAAAACTACTTAAAAATTTTTAAGTATATATTTTTAAAAAGCAGTAGGTTACTCAAAATAAGTGCTCAATAGACACATGATAGCTAGCTATGAAAAAAACATCTGCATAGAAATTAAAGTCATGCTGGCAAGCGCAGAAGCACCTTACTTGTATCGGGACACATCTGTCTCTACCACGGTTGTCTTATACAGCAGCAAAACACACTTAAAATAAATAACATTGGGTGTAGGGTAGATAGCATAATGGCTATGCAAACAGACTCTCATGCCTGAGGATCCAAAGTCCCAGGTCCAATCCCCCTCACCACCAGAAGCCAGAACTGAACAGTGCTCTGGTAAAAAAAAAAATAAATAAAAAAATATATATATATATATATATATAATAATAATAATTTTTTTTCCTGCTTCACCGCTTGTGAAGCGACTCCTCTGCAGGTGGGGAGCTGGGTGCTCCAGCCAGGATCCTTACGCGGGTCCTTGCGCTTTGCGCCACGTGCGCTTAACCTGCTGCGCCACCGCCCAACTCCCTAATAATAATAATTAATTAATTAATTAAATAACATTAAAGGGATAGACACCTGGTTTCACTGAAATGTTTGATGAGGATTGGGATGAACATCGAGATTTGAGCTAATGTCATTGATCTTTTTGAGGGCCAACATGGATTGCCTGGGTTTTAGAATGTCCCGAGATATCTGGTTAACTATGTTCTGGGTGGTTATATGTTTGGATAAGATTCATGACTCAATCTGTAGATTTGAGTAAGGATTGCTCCCCTCCCTAATATGAATAGGCTTCAACCAATCATTGAAACCACAGTCAGAGCAGAAATAAAGCGGGGCTTTCCTATCTGACTCTACTGCCTGAGTTGGAGTCAACACTGACTATTCTCAAACTTAAGGCTTCGGACTTACAGCAGGAATGTGCTATCAACTCAGCTGCCTGTGTCTTCTTCAGTTTGTAAAACACACACTAGGAAGGGGGCTGGGTGGTGGCACCCCTGGTTCAGCACATATAGCACAATGCACAAGGACCCTGGTTCAAGCCCCCGCTCCCCACCTGCAGGAGGAAGGCTTTGCAAGTGGTGAAACAGTGTTGCAGGTGTCTCTCTGTTTCTCTCCCTCTCCATCCCCCTCTTCTCTCTTGATTTCTGGCTTTCTCTATCAAATAAATAAAGATAATTAAAAATTAAAAAAAAACATACTGATTTCTTTTTAATAAAATTTATTTATTCCCTTTTGTTGCCCTTGGTTTTTTTTATTGTTGTTGTTATTGATGTCATTGTTGGGTAGGACAGAGAGAAATGGAGAGAGGAGGGGAAGACAGGGAGGGGGAGAGAAAGAGAGACACCTGCAGACCTGCTTCACTGCCTGTGAAGTGACTCCCCTGCAGGTGGGGAGCCTGGGCTCGAACCAGGATCCTTACGCTGGTCCTTGGCGCTTTGTGCCACATGCGCTTAACCCCCCACTGCGCTGCTGCCCAAATCCCTTATTTATTTATTTATTTTTATTTTTTTATATTTATTTACTTTCCCTTTTGTTGCCCTTATTGTTTCTCATTGTTGTCATAGTTATTATTGTTGTTGTTACTGATGTCGTCGTTGTTAGATAGGACAGAGAGAAATGGAGAGAGAAGGGGAGACAGAGTGGGGGAGAGAAAGATAGACAAATGCAGACCTGCTTCACCACTTTTAAATTGAACCCCCTGCAGGTGGAGAACCAGGCCTTGAACCGGAAGAGTCCGGTCCTTGTGCTTTGCACCATGTTCGTTCAAGCCGCTGCGCTACCACAGTCTCGGAAACAAATGACTTTGTTGAAGATTAAGTTTTAAACTGAAGACTATCTATTGTCAATACAACTTTTTTTTTTACCTATACTAACTTATTTTAATAAGACCTTCAGTCTTTGGCATTGATGTAGAATATGATGAGCTTGGTAAATTCTGCCATACATAATTGAAACAGTACCTCAGCTTTAACCAGCACCATTATTGATGGGTCAGGATTAATGCCAGTTTACTTGTTGAAAAGCATCTCACATCAGATATGCTTATTAGCCACTGAGCTGTTTAGGTTGCTTCTAGGTAGGATTCACATCTTGAAGATGGGAGTATATTTCGCTCCTTACATGAGTTAAGAAAGTATGTCTAGCAGGCTCTGGTAAGTAGCACAGTGAATAAAGAACACAGGTCACCATGTGTGAGGAGGACCCACGTTCAAGCCTCTGGTCCCCATCTGTGGGGGAGAAGCTTCAGGGGCTGTGGGACAGACTTCATGACTTTCTCTTTCTCTCCCTCTCCTCCTCTCTTATTCGATTTCTGCCTTTATCTTCATAATAATAAAAAGAATGCTTAATAATCACAATGTATTTATCTGGTGATCAAGTGTCTCCCATAGATTGTAAAAAAAAAAAAAAAGAAGTGGTTTTTAATTTGGGTTCTACAATTCCATTCACTAGTTACCATTCCTGTTCTCTGTCTAAAGTCTGAACTTTTGTTGTTAGTCAGAACTTTTTTTTTTTTTTTTAACTAGAACACTACTCAGCTTTGGTTTATGGTGGTGCGGTGGTGCAGGGAAATGAAACTGGAACTTGGGGCTTCAGGCATGAGTCTCTTTGTATAACCTTTATGCTATCTCCCCTGCCTGTGATGTAAAACTTAAGTCGAAGTCAGTGAGTGGGGAAAAATAAAAGCAAAGTCTAAGATTTAAACCAGAACATCTGAGTTGTATGCATTGGTCTTGACAGACTTCATTTTCTGATTTGCTGTTATAAAACAAAGTATAATTTAATATTAAGTCAGATCTTAGCATTTGACTAAACAGTTTTGATTAGTGAACTGTCCAAGAACTTTGCTATTTTTTGATTTTGAAGAAATGGTGGAATAGGAATAGAATGAACAATATTGATTTCCTAGCTCCTACATACTTCAGAGTAGGTTCTCCATAATTGGAATTAGAAACACATGTCTCTATCTTACCTTTCAGTTTTGATATAGAGAACATATGTCATGCCTTGGTATTTGCACAGCTCCCTGTAGGAGAAGTCGCCAGCTCTATTTGCCTTAGAAAAATATCCCTACTTCTCCACATAATAACTCTAAGATTCAAATTTGAAGTATGTAGTTTATTTCTTTTTATAATGGAGATACTTTACAATATGTTGATTGGATACATCCCAGACTCTCTTAAGTAAAAAACAGTAACTCTATAGAAAAACTGCAAGTTCTCCTGAAGGTGACGTCTGTCACATTAACATCTGAAATATCTGTTAACATTGCAGACACTAGTTCAAAGGGAGAAGGATTATGCCCAACATTCTAATATGATAAATGATTTAATAATATAGACTCAAGACGGCTATCCAGTGCTACCTGTTGTTGTTAATGTTTCGGAGGCTCCAGCAGGCCAGGCTAGCGTCGCAGCAGTAGACAGAGACACAGGGATACACAGCTGGGCTGAGAAACTGCAGTTTAATCTTTATTCACGAACAGGCAAATCACCGCACCATGTGCTTCTCCATCATTTTCCCTCTGCTGCTGCTGCTGGGACTCTGGACGTACTTAGCATACGGGTCGGGGAGAAAGAGGGGCGCGAAACTAGCAAGGGCCAAACCATTTCTCTCAGAGGTAGGGGGAAGGGGACCAAACCAACATGAAGAATACCAACATATTCCCCCTTTTCTTTTTAACTAAATGACCACAGTATCAGGGATGTGGAGTGAACAGAAACCTATATCGTACAGGCATTTTCAAAAAGGAAACTGGCACAAACATGGAGAAACATGTAAGCGAGTAACAAGAACCAGTGTGCTGCCAAGGAAAGGCCTGAGGGGGCCATTTTTTGCCTCTGGGCAAAACTATCAGCTTAAAAAAACGTTTCCTGCTTCTGGGGGGCGTACTTGCCTCGACGGGCATTTTCTAGCATGGGGGGAGGGTGAGGCCTAGAGTCCCAAGACATGGCTGCAGTCAGTCTTTGAGAAACCCAGCAGCATAAAGGGAAGCCGCTAGTTTTTTGTAGTGTCTGAGGTGTACCAGTGAGTCTGATAGAAGTCCAAAGCAGATGTCCACTGAAGAATTGCCAGGGGGTGAATTGTTGTACGTCTGTCTCGATGGGGAATGTCAGCCATCAGAATTCCGCTTTTCTGTAGAGAACTTGACAGCTGCAATTCACATACTTATGAAACAAAACTTGTAGCAGGCTAGAAGTTTACCAAAATTGATAACTCTATTACAATTAGAAGTCTTTTCTAGAATGATTTTAAGGTTGTTTAAAGTTTAAACAATAGAATGTGAAAAGGTAGACATAAGAATCAAGGAAAGAAAACCTCAGGCATGAGAATCATTAGCATAGCCATTGTGTAATCTGAGAAGCTGCAGTTTAATCTTTATTCATGAACAGGCAAATCACCACACCATGTGCTTCTCCATCATTTTCCCTCTGCTGCTGCTGCTGGGAATCTGGGCGTCCTTAGCATATGGGGCGGGGAGAAAGAGGGGCGGGAAACTAGCAAGGGCCAAACCATTTCTCTCAGAGGTAGGGGGAAGGGGGCCAAACCAACACGAAGAATACCAACAACCTGTGGTTCGTCACACATTTTCCACTCTTTCCATTTTGTAAAGAGAACTCTGTGTTCCTGTTTCAAATTTATTTGACCCGGGGAGTAGTTGCATACTTTTAATGTTTGGTTAGAATAATTTCTTAGTATGATGCCCACAGGTACTAGGAGTAATTAAAATTAGTATTAAAATAGAAACAAATGTAGCCTTAGACCTTGCTTAATACATTGATTAAAGTGCAACTTGAGTTTAATATGACGAAAGATGTCGGTGGTTGTGCGTCTTTGACATAAGCACTAATCACCGACTGGGAGAATTCAGCTTGAAGGTAAGCTGAGAAATCTTACCTATGTCTACTTATGGGTGGAAAATAATTTCTTTGTACATTGGACGATCTTCAGAGGTTTCACTAAATTAAACTTGCCAGGTTCTAGAATAAAATTCTCAAATTTAACATGAGTTTTGCTAAATGTATTTTGTTGTATGTTTTCTTTCATTTAAAAAAAATTATTATCAGGGAGTCGGGCGGTGGTGCAGTGGGTTAAGCACATGTGGTGCAAAGCACAAGGACCGGAGTAAGGATCCCGGATCGAGCCCCAGGCTCCCCACCTGCAGGGGAGTCGCTTCACAGGCAGGTCTGCAGGTGTCTATCTTTCTCTCCCCCCCTCTGTCTTCCCCATTTCTCTCTGTCCTATCCAACAATGAACAACATCAACAATGGTAATAATAATAACCACAACGAGGCTACAACAATAAGGACAACAAAAGGGGGGTAAAATGGCCTCCAGGAGCAGTCGATTCATGGTGCAGGCACCGAGCCCAGCAATAACCCTGGAGGAAAAAAAAAATTTTTTTTAATCTTTATTGATTTGATAGAGACAGCCAGAAATTGAGATCGGAAAGGGAGATAGAAAGGGAGAGAGCCAGAGACATCGACAGATCTGCTTCACCTCTCTCAAGCTTTCCCCCTGTAGGTGGAACTGGGGGCTCGAATCTGCTTCCTTGTGCTCTGTATCATGTACGCTCACCCAGGTGTACCACCACCGGGCCCTGTTTTCTTCCTTCCTTTTTTTTTTTTTGCCTCCAGGGTTATTGCCGGTGCTCGGTGCCTGGACTACGAATCCACTGCTCCTGGAGGCCATTTTTTCCCTTTTGTTGATGCCGTCGTTGTTGGATAGGACAGAAATGGAGAGAGGAGGGGAAGACAGAGAGGGGGAGAGAAAGATAGACACCTGCAGACCTGCTTCACCGCCTGTGAAGTGACTCCCCTGCAGGTGGGGAGCCAGGGGCTCAAACTGGGATCCTTACACCGGTCCTTGTGCTTTGTGCCACATGCACTTAATCCACTGCACTACCGCCCGACCCCGTTTTCTTTCATTTTTAAAAGATTTTCTTCTAAAAATATGAAAACATACCTTATGAATCACCCCCCCATCAAGTGATCTATTAAAAGAAAAGATGAGGTTTACTGAAAAATAAAATTAAGGCTTCTGGATTATGGAATTAAGGGACAAGCATGTCCTGTTTCTCCATGAAGGCTTTGGAGGGGTGGCTTCAGGACCCACAGTAAGAACTAGTCCAGTGGTATTTCCAACACGGTGTGTTTATGTGAGCTAGAAAAGAGTCACCCATCTACTCTTAAGTCCTGACGTTCAACTGTGAATATCAAAATAAAGGTGCCCAGTGTGGTCATGATATTGTTCTCTCCTCTCATGTGCTGTTACTGTATTCAAAGACAAACTGTACATCAAAGGTGACTTATTTCCTCCCTTCCTTCCTTCCTTCCTTCCTTCCTTCCTTCCTTCCTTCCTTCCTTCCTCCCTCCCTGCCTCTCTCTTTCTTTCTTTCTTTCTTTCTTTCTTTCTTTCTTTCTTTCTTTCTTTCTTTCTTTCTCACTGCCACCTGGGTTAACACCGATGAATCCACTGCTCCTGGAGGGCATTCACTTATTTATTTATTTAGACAGAAATTGAGAGGAGACATGGAAAGGGAGAAACACACTTATAGTTCTGTTTCACTGCTTCTGAAGCCTTCCCCCGACCCCTGTGTTCTGCCGTATGTGGAGACCTGTGTGTGTGTGGGGGGGATGGATTTGAACCCAAATCCTTGCACATGATAATATGTGTGCTTTATTAGGTATGCCAGAGCCAGGTCTTAAGATAGATTTATGTTCTACAAAATAGCAGTAGCAACAACAACAACAACAACACACACACACAGATGGCAGAGGACAAATTGTTTGAAGTTATCGTTGCTGCAGCTATCTCTTGTCTCTTTGTCAGTTAACTAGCTTCCTCCTCAAAAAAAAAAAGTCTGTACTGACCTTCTCTTACTTCTGGGCCTACAAAATGCAAAATGCCTCCTTACCGTCATTTCTGTTTGTCCTATCAAATGAAATATTAGTTAATTTAAACAAATCTTTTAAGGGGCCAGGTGGTGGCACACTTGGTTGAGCACACGTTACAGTGCGCAAGGACCCAAATTTGAGTCCCCAGTCACCACCTGCAGGGGGAAAGCTTCAGGAGTGGCGAAGCAGGGCTGTAGGCGTCTCTCTGTCTCTCTTTCTGTCATTCACCCCCTTCCCTCTTAGTTTCTGGCTGTGTCTGTCCAATAAATAAACAAAGATTTAAAAATATATTAAAAATTCAATATAAAATTAAAAATATTAAATATATATATAGAATACCCCTCCCCTTTAAAAAGTCTTTTAAAAATCTACCTAACAGGTGGAGGAAATAAGACAAGCGTTATGCAAAGAAGCTTTCCAATAAAATAAAATAAAAAGATTTATACCTCTGCTTTCACAGATATTTCTCACTTATTCCCAATTGCTTGGATCCTAGTATAATTATGGGCTCATTCAAAAGTGATATGAGATGGTGATTTCTGATAGAAGGACTAGTTTTTAAAGGGAATAAATGTTCCTGTAAAACACTTTTTTTTTTTTTACAAATTTATCCTGTGGTGGCCTGACATGGCCAAGGGCCCCGGTGATGGTTATATGGTTATACTGATGGAAATGAGCTGGAAAACAAACAACAACAAAAGGTGAAAAGGCAACAGAAACTTCCTGGTTGATGTAGGGCTGCCCCAGTTTTCAAATATATAGTTCAGGGGGGCTGGGAGGTGGCACACCAGGTTAAGCGCACATAGTACAAAGTGCAAGGACAAGGATCCCTGTTCGAGTCCCCCGGCTCCCCACCTGCAGGGGAGTTGCTTCACAGGTGGTGAAGCCAGTGAAGCAGGTCTGCAAGTGTCTATCTTTCTCTCCCCCTCCTCTCTCAATTTCTCTGTCTCCTATCCAAAAATAAATAAAATAAATACATCAATAAAAATGACCACAAAAAAACAGTGAATTTGCAGTGCAGGCACCGAGCCCCAGTGATAACCCTGGAGTAAAAAAAAAAAAAGACAAGAAAAGACATATATATATATATATATATATATATATATATATATATATATATATATATATATTTCAAAGAAAGAAATGGTAGTGCATGTGTTGATTTTCTATTTTGTGCATGTGTTGATTTTCTATTTTATTGAAAGCTATTTTGTAGGAAATAGTGGCTTATGGAAGGCATGATTTTCAAAATGTACCTGCCTGTCATTCATAGTAAATAATAAGTGTTTTTTTCTTTTCCTATCTTTTTTTTTTCTGAGTACTGAACTTGTGATGGAACATAACTTAAACTACTATACTCTCCAAATTCAAGATACACATTTTGAGTTGGACCTGTGTACTTATTTAACTTTCTCATTAGTGATTTAATATTGATTTACAAAATTATATGACAACAGAGGTAAAATTTCATATCGTTACCACCACCAGAGTTCTGTGTCTCTGTTCCCTTCACTAGAAACTGCATGAGTTTTCCCAAGGTTATAGATATGGGTTGATTATTATTTCTATAACTATATATCTATATTTATATATATTTGTCATTTTTATATTGACCTGCCTTCTCTAAGTCATACCTACTACTTCTGAGTGTTCTTCCTTTTATTTTTTTGCCTCCAGGGTTATTGCTGGGGTTCAGTGCCTGCACCATGAATCCGCTGCACCTGGAGGCCATTTTCCCTCCTTTTTTTTTTTTTTTTTTGTCGTAGCCTTGTTGTGGTTATTATTGTTATTGTTGATTGTTGATGACATTAGTTGTTGGATAGGACAGAGAGAAATGAAGAGAGGAAGGGAAGACAGAGAGGGGGAGACCTGCAGACCTGCTTTACTGCCTGCGAAGAGACTCCTCTACAGGTGGGGAGCCGGGGGCTTAAACCCGGATTCTTATGCCGGTCCTTGCGCTTTGCGCCAAGTGCCCTTAACCCGCTGCGCCACCCCCCATCCCCCCCTTTTTTTTGCCTCCAGAATTATCGCTGGGGCTCAGTGCCTGCACTATGAATCCACAGCTCTTGGAGGCCATTTTATTTATTTATTTATTTATTTATTTATTTATTTATTTATTTATTTATTTTTTAATAAGACAGAGAGAAGTTGAGAGGGGAGGGAAGACAGAGAGGGGAAGAGAAAGATAGACAACTGCAGACCTGCGTCACTGCTTGTGAAGCCACGTCCCTGCAGGTGGGGAGCCGGGGGCTCGAACTGGGATCTTTCTGTTTGTCCTTGCACTTTGCGCCACCTGCGCTTAACCTGCTGTGATTACCACACGACTCCCATAATTTAGCTTTGATTTTACGTTAAGATTCTCAGGAATTCTCTTCTGAGTGAAAAATGAAAAAAAAAATCATTACTCTTGAACTTTATATCACTTTTATGTTTTCTTAAATGTTTAAATATGTCTCCATGAAGTAGACATCACGATTCTGTTTCACATCTTCTCTTGCCCTCATCCCTCTGCTCTGTACTATTGCACAGACACTCTTTGAAGAAATTCTGTCTGGAAACATTTACCCTAATGTTCCCTTTAAAACAATATGCACAGATCTAATCAGAATACTCTTATTTCCCAGTCCTTTGCTAGTAACTCATGTAAAAAATATAAATTAAGATTTATAAACACTGAAAGTGGGACTTAATTTTACTGTGGTTTTGGTGGCATTGATGTTTGTCTTTTTATCTCAATTTCCAGAGAGAGAGAGAGAGAAGGGGCGAGGAAGAGGGAGAGGGAGAACGAGAAGGAGAGGGAGAGAGGAGAGGAAGAAAAAGGGGGAGAGAGTAAGAGGATAAGGGAAAGGGAGGAGAGGGGTCAGGGAAAGCTGGAGAGAAAGGTAGGGGGAGAGAGAAAGAGAGAGGGAAGGGAGAGAGAGAGAGAGAGAGAGGCTCTTTAGTGGTATTTTTAGGATAATTGAAAGCTATCATAAAACTGCCAGTTTTTAGGATAATTGAAAGCTATCACAAAACTGCCAGTTTCTCTCTGTCCTATCCGATCAAACAGAAAGACATGGCTGCCAGGAGCAGTGGATTCATAGTGCGGGCACTGAGCCCCAGAAATAATCCTGGAGGCATAAATAAAAAAATAAATTATAAATAAATAAATAAATAAACCTTGGGAACTTGAACATAGATATGCAGGAGACATTTCAAGGATATGACTTAAGGAATGAAACTTATTTAACTAATTTATTGTTTTATTATCTTTATGTATTTATTGTATAGAGACAGCCAGAGTAGAGAGGGAAGGGGCTGATAAAGAGGGAGAGAGGCAGAGAGACACCTGCAGCCCTGCTTCACCACTTGTGAAGCTTTCCCCCCTGCAGGTGGGGACTGGGGGCTTGAAGCCGTTTCCTTGTGCACTGTAACATGTGCACTCAACCAGGTGTGCCACCACCAGACCTGACAGCTAGATAAAAAGCAGAAGCAGGGGCCCAGGTGGTGGTGCATCTGTCTAAGCTCACACACATGATAGTGCACAAGCAGGTTCGAGCCCCTGGTCCCCACCTGCAGGGGGAAAGCTTTCCGAGTGGTGAAGCAGGGCTGCAGGTGTCTCTCTGTCTCTCTCCGTCTCTATCTTCCCCTCCCCTCTCAATTTCTCTCTGTCTCTATCCAATAGTAAATGAATAAAATAATACAGAAGCAAGCACTTGAGTCAGGGGCAATGGCAAGTTGAGGAGAGATGTAAGTACAGTGGTAACAGTTTATTCCTAGTCTGTGCCTGTGCACTGTGTTTCTCTTTGGGGCCTATCTCTCCACTTTACCTTTCAATAGACGGAGCCTCTGTTGGAGGAGTTGCTGGTAGCCAAGAGGTGAGAGATGTTAGGTACCCTTTATCCCTTAGGGCCTATCGTCCCCTCTTCGTCCAGAACTTTCGGTCCTTCTCTTGTGATGATGAGTACTAACATAGTTCACTCATTGTGGCTGCCCTGTGCATTTACACCTTATTCAATTTTTACTCATTTATTTATATGTACATCTTTTTCTTTCTTTTCCCCAGAACACTTTTCAGCTTTGGCTTATGGTGGTGCTGGGGATTGAACCTAGGACTTCAGAGTCTCAGGCATAAAAGTCTTTTTGCAGAACCATTATGCTGTCTACCCCTGCCCTGTGTATGTCCTTTCAAAGTACTGTATATACCAGGTATTATCACACTAGACTTTCCATTATGAAAACTAATTTTTAGGCTGGGAGGAGACAGCATAATGGTTCTGCAAAAGGTTTTTATGCCTGAGCCTCTGAAGTTCCAGGTTCAATCCTCTGCACCACCATAAGCCAGAATTGAACAACACTCTCTGGTCTCCTGACCTCTCTCTCTCTCTCTCTTCCTCTCTCTCTCTCTCTGTGTGTGTGTGTGTGTGTGTGTGTGTGTGATATATCTTTCTCTCTGTATCTCTCTCATTAAAATAGATAAATAAATAATCAAGGTTCCAGCATGATTTTCTAAGCACCTCAAAGACAGCTTTTATATCCATATGATGGTGTTATGTATGACCCCAGATGAGTGAGTGTTCAATAAACATTCATCGGGTTGTGGCACCTCTCAGCAAGAAGGACATGTGTGTCACATATTGTAAGTAGGCATCCGTATGATTTTTATCCCTCCCTGACTGTGAAGGAGCCGGACATAGTTAAAGGCCTGTGTTCAACACTGTGATCACCAAAGTACTTTTGCTCGATACTGTTCTGAAAATCCAGAAAATACCCTCTTCCCCACCGCCATATACATGTTGTGATTACAAGTGGTTTTGAACATATTTTCTTGTTTTAAGATATAATGAAGTCTTGCCTGTAAGTAGGAATTACAAATTATATGTTTATTTGTCAGGGGGATGTTGAAAAACAGCTGAAACACAGAATTGCTTGTTTCCATATAGACTACTAATTGCATATTTGAAAATATACATAAATATTAAAATGACCATATTGTAAATACAAACCCAACAACATAGCCTCTGAAGTGGATTCGAGCTGACAGATTGTTTATGACTTTCTGCGGGCTAGATATATTGTGCTGCACTTCACAGCAAAGCTCATAAAATTTTATTTATTTTTCCAAATATAAAATGGTTTCCAAATGGACATCACTTACCCACATGTGCAAAAGTGTGTATTTTAGAAGGAAAAGAAATAATGATACTACTATTTTTAAGCGGGCAAAAATGCAATTTTAAAAATAATATGTCCTTGTTTTTCTCTAGCTTCTGGTGTCTTACAGTTTTGGGTGAGGATATCAATTTCATTTTATAATAGCCTTTGGATTTTTCCATTATTTTGTCTTTAAATAAGAGTAGCCATAGAATGCCTGACTTTCTTTGATAGCTAACTTAGATACTGTTAAAAGACCTACATTAAAGGCTTAATTTTTGCACTGCTTCTTAATTTTGTTTACATTAGATCAGAGAGACATTTTTGCATACTATTCTAAAGGAGGTTTTTTCCTCCCCTGCATAATTTATATCTTAAAGTGTGTCTTTTACAAAAACAACATGCCTTGCTTTCCTTTTTAAAATGTTTTTTAAAAATATTAATTAATTTATTTATTCCCTTTTGTTGCCCTTGTTTTATTGCTGTAGTTATTGTTATTGTTGTTGTCATTGTTGGATAGGGCAGAGAGAAATGGAGAGAGGAGGGGAAAACAGAGAGGGGGAGAGAAAGACAGACACCTGCAGAGCTGCTTCACCACCTGTGAAGCGACTCCCCTGCAGGTGGGGAGCTGTACCTTTCCACCAATCCTTGCGCTTTGCGCCGCCTGTGCTTAATCCGCTGCGCTACCGCCGGACTCCCCATGTTTGGCTTTCCTATAAAAATAGATGGAATGTTTTCTATTTAAAGGCCCTGAAAGTATTAACAAGCCAAAAATCCGACAGTGTGTGAAAAGAACATAGATTTTTCAAATAAGTGAATTGAATTCAGATCACGACCTATTTATCCCTCTCAAGCATTTTAATTTCTCTAAGTCTCAGTTTCTTAGTCTGTGAAACAGGGGTTATAATACATGTCTTCTATCTTTCTTGAGATGATTAAACCAATGTTAAATCTCTACTAGCTTTTCTAGAATGTAACAAAGTGTTCCGTGTGACTGGTGGCATTGTCCAATTTCTAGTTGGAGGCTTTTTACTATAATTTAATTAAGAAATAATCCAAGTTTTACATCAGAAAATAAAAACCATGAATGAATCTTCACACATGTGGATGAAAATTTGGGGGCTATTTTTATTAGTGATTTTATAATTAGTGATATTAATTTACAAGATTATGAGATAATAGGGATATAATTCCACACTGTTCCCACCACCAGAGTCTTGTGTCCCCATTCCCTCCATTGGAGATCACAGATATGTGTTTTCTATTATTTCTGTAACTATCTATATTTGTATATATTTTCCCGCTTTTTCCATGGTCCTACCTTCTCTTTGTTTAAAAAAAATTGTTGGTGATTAATTATTGAGGGCATGTTTTTTCCTCCTTAATCTTACTAAGTCATCAAATGAACTCAGAGAGACCTGTTTCTCTCCAGACTGAGACTGTATTCTGTCCCAGTCAAGATTATAGGATAGTTTGGTTTCTTGTCAGTTTGAAATCAGGAATTGTGTCTTTTTTTTTTTTAGTGACACTATATATGTGATGGAATACTACTTAGCTGTTAAAAATGCTGAAGTCATCTCTTACACATCAGGAATTGCATCTTATTTGTGGATTTCTTCCACAACAGTCTGGCAGTGCCCATCAGTCCTTGTCATTTTATTTATTTTGGATAGAGACAGAAACTGAGAGTGAACAGGGGGAGAGAAGGAAAGACACCTGAAGCTTTTCCCAAAGAAGTGGGTACCAGGGACTTGAACCAGGGCCCTTGCACATTGTAACATGTGTGCTCAATGAGATATGCCATTGCCTGGCCCTGCTGACCCATTCCATATGAAAAAACTATCATTTTCTCCCTAGAAATGCTTCTCTCATTTCCTACCCTAAAATATCCAGAACGGGGTGGCAGACGGCATACCAAATAGAGTACACATATGTCCTGCTGGACAAGCCAAGTTCAAACCCTAGGCTGGCACATGGGAGTGCCTTCTGTGGACAAGCTTTATGAGTGGGGAAGTAGTGGTGTGATGTCTTTTTTTTTTCTTTCTGTTTCTTTCACCTTCTCCATCTTTCCTCTCGTGCTATATCCAGAGAGAAAGAAGAATGACCACCAGATGGTGGCGTTTTTCAGGCTTTGAGTTACTGGCAACAACAACAACTACAACAATAAGAATAACATCACCAGTAGCAACAAAACACAAAAGTATGGACTAACAGAGTCAATACTTACTCATAAGAGTTGGCCAGTGATCAGACTGCCAGTCTTGACAAATGTAGTTGAAACTGAATTAAAAAAAAGTATTATCTTTATTTATTGGATAGAGACAGTCAGAAATGAAGTGGAAGAGAGAGACAGAGAGGGAAACAGACAGAAAGACACCTACAATCCTGCTTTACTACTTGAAAAGCTTCCTCCCTGCAGGTGGGGACCGGGGGCTTGAACCTGGGTCCTTTGCATTGCAACATGAGCTCTCAACCAGGTGCGCCACCACCCGGCCCCGAAACTAAAATTATATATCCTTTCTGTGAATTTTGTGGTCCATTATAAAAGGTTAGGTTTTAATGTAAATTCAGTCCTTTAAGTGACTTGTCATTATATACAATTGGTTTCCTGGGAAGATGATCCTTGCTAATGATTACTATTACTGTTGCTCACACATTTAGTTTTTTTATTGTTATTAGTTTATTTGTAAAATTAAAAAAAAAAGTCGACAAGACCATAGGATGACAGGGGTACAATTCCACACAATTCCGACCACCAGAACTCTATATCCCATCCCATCCCCTGATAGCTTTCCTGTTCTTTATTCCTCTGGGAGTCTGGACCCAGGGTCATTGTGGGATGCAGAAGGTGGAAGGTCTGGCTTCTGTAATTGCTTCCCCGATGAACATGGGCATTGGCAGCTGGATCCATACCTTCAGCCTGTCCCTGTCTTTCCCTAGTGGGGCAGGGCTCTAGGGAGGTGAGGCTCCAGGACACATTGGTGAGGTCGTCTGTCCAGAGAAGTCAGATTGGCATCATGGTAGCATCTGTAACTTTGTGTCTGAAAAAGCATTAATATATAAAGTAGGAAAAAGTGTTTAACAGTCAGGAACCTAAAGGTAACACTATATCCGATGAGATTTGGGGTCTCTATTTTGGAAAAAGCTAGTAGGTCTATTTTAGGTATATTCCAAAGGGCCCATGACTTTACTACTTTTTGTCTGAGCCCGACAACTAACATGCAGGTGGACCAAAGGTATTGTCTGGGGAGATGGTGTCAGAGTTGGAAATAGGACTAGAAAGCTGGATCAGGGCAGAGAGTAGCTCCCAAATATTGGAAAAGTATGTCACTTTTTTTTTTTTAGGTCTTTCTACTTGCTTATTGTTTTGAGTCACTGAAAACTATTGTGCACTTTTGCTTTAAGGTATATATTTTCCCCTAACTTATGGATACATGTGCACATGTGTTCTGTCTCATGGGCCCTGGCCTACATCTAGGTTCTGTGGCTTTGTTAGGAAGGGCACCAGCTAATATAGAATTGAGGAGTCCTATGAGCTAGGAACGGTCTCACCAGAGTGCTAGAGATGAAGGGTTGGCATTCCACGCCTGGTGTCTCTGAACACAATCCAAAGTGAAACATGTCGAGGTGGTACTAGTTGCATTGACTTGGTTGAGCTCAGCAGATACAGGATATTCAATCTCCAATTATAGGCTCTGCAAGAGCATGCTTCTTGTTTAAATCCTCTTCTTCTAGTTTGCTAAAAAGTAACAACCATAACAAGTCTTGTTTTTCATCAGCTAAGGGTAAGATGCTACCCCATTGAATGTACAGTAGTCACTCATTAAGACAACAGAATGGATGGGGCCAGGCAGTGGCGCACCTGGTTAAGCGCACACATTACAACGTGCAAGGACCCAGGTTCAAGCCCCTGGTCCCTACCTGCAGGCTGGGAGGCTTTACTAGTGGTGAAGCAGGGCTGCAGGTGTCTCTCTCTCCCCCTCTATCTCCTCTTCCCCTCTCAATTTCTGGCTGTCTCTATCCAATAATAAATCAATAAAATATATATTAAAAAAGACAACAGAATAGGTATTGCCTAGGATATAATATGGCTAGAGATTGAATTATGACTTCTCAAAAGATATACTGAAGTCCAGATCTATTTTATACTTGTGAATATGACCTGGATTTTGCCTGTGTGATGAAGTTAAAATGACAGACAGTGGCACAGGGTATGCAGCGTCCACGTTACCATGTATAAAAACCCTGGTTCAAGCCTCTGGTCTCCATCTGCATGGGGCAAGCAGTACAGTGGAGTGGGGCAGTGCTGCAGGTGCCTCTCTTTATGTCTCTATCTCCCCTTCCCTATTGACTTTTCTTTGTATCTATCCAATAAATAAATAAAACATTAAAAAGAAATTGGTTTAAAAAATATGAAATCTGGGCTAGATAGCATAATGGTTATGCAAAAAGACCGTCATACCTGAGGCTTTCAAGTCTCAGGTTCAGGAGTCCGGCCGTAGCACAGCGGGTTAAGCGCATGTGGCACAAAGGGCAAGGACCTGCGTAAGGATCAGGGTTCCAGCCCCCGGCTCCCCACCTGCAGGGGAGTCGCTTCACAAATGGTGAAGCAGGTCTGCAGGTGTCTTTCTCTCCCCCTCTCTGTCTTCCCCTCCTCTCTCCATTTCTCTCTGTCCTGTCTAACAATGACGACATCAATAAAAACAACAATAAAAAATAACAAGGGCAACAAAAGGGAAAATTAAATAAATGTTTAAAAAAATCTCAGGTTCAATCCCCCGCACCACAATAAGCAAGAGTTGAGCAGTGCTCTGGCAGAAAGAAGGAAAAAAAAAGGGAAGAAGGAGGAGGAGGAGGAGGAGGAGACGGAGAAGGAGAAAAAGACAAGACAGAAAAATGAAATCATACTGGGTAAGGGTTGACTTGAATCCAGAATTGGTGCTTTTATGAAAACACAGAAGTTAGGAAATAAATATACAGGGGAAAAATCATGAGGTCATGGAAGTAAAGCATTTATTAATAAGGTTGCCAAGGAAATGCTAATAATTCTCTTATAAAGGGATATGAGATCTGGGGAGACAGCGCAGTGGTTCTTCAAAAGACACTCATGCCTGAGACTCTCAGGTTCAATCCCCAGCTATACCATAACCCAGAGCTGAGCAGGATTTTAGGCTCTCTCTCTATCTTTCTGTTTCTCTCTCATTAAAATAAATTAATAAAATAGTTAAAATAAAAAAGCAAAGTGATATGATGCTAATTTTAGTTAATTTATCCCTAGTAGAAAAGTCTGATTGCTAGACTGTCATTTAATTTGAGAACGTACACAAGTCAAGGGTTCACATTAGAACTTGTCCATAAATCAACATTAGTCTAATTACTGGGAGATAAACATTTTTTCCACATTTTGAAAATCACATCCATTTCCACTTCTTAAATACTTATTATCAGTCTCTCTGTAGTTGTCAGAATATACATTTGAAAGCCTTTTGGGTCCCTAGTAATATAGGGTTGAAGATTATTGTTTATTTAAGTTGTCTAGATAATGCAATTGCTTTTTTCTTTCATTGTATTTATATATATTCTATTTTGTATATCATTGACACAAATATAATTTCAACCGTGATTTAATAATTATTTACAAAATCGTAAGATTGAAAGGGTTATAGTTTCAAACCACACACACTGCCTACGTTCTGTACCACCTCCAATGATCGCTTCCATAGTTCTCATAAAATCTGACAGTTTGGTTAATTACTGCTTTACAAGTTCTTATGTTGTAATTATCTGCGTTACATGGTTGAGCAAAACCATCTAACACTTGACATTCACCTCTTATCTCATGGAACATAATCATTCCCAGTTCCATCCACTTTCTCCCAAAGGTTATAATCTCATTATCTTTAAGTTTCAGAGTTATATTCCACTGAATATTTATCCCAGACCTTTTTGAATCCAGACATGGAGGCTGCTTCTAGACCTTTACTGTGAATAATGCAGCTGTGAACACATGTTGCATACGTCCCCTTTAATAAGTGTTTTCATGCCACTGGATATATGCATAGGCATGCCACTGCTGTGTAAGGGTTCCACTTCTGTTTATTTGGGGACTCTCCATACTATTTTCCATAGGGAATTGCACTCCTACTCTTCTCACACGTGTGAAGCGGAATCTTATTATGATTTTCATTTGCACTTCTCTCATGAAGAAAGTAGAACTCTTTTTTTTTTCCATATGACTGTGGACTATCTGTATGTCTTCTTTAGAAAACTATCTATTCAGATCTCCTGCCCACTTTTATTTTATTGGATTATGTGTCTTTCTGTTATTGAATAGTATGTTTCCATTTTTCCTCTCTTTCTTTTTATTTTATTAGTGATATAATATTCATTGCTGTAGGCTTTCTTGATAGACATTTAATATCAATTGCTTGACAGATGTGTGTTGTGGATGTATGGTCTTCATATTACTGGGTTGCTTTTTTAAAAAAAAAAACAACTTTGTGGGCCTGCCTTCCTTTCTGTTTCTTTTTCTTTGCTCCTTTCCATTACTTTCCCTTTCCTATCATTCCCAGAGCTTCACTTCTTTTTTTTTGCTTACAAGGTTATTGCAGGGGTTCTGTGTCTACACTATAAATCCATTGCTCCTTGTGGCCTTTTTTTTTCCCATTTTATTGGATAGGACAGAGAGAAATTTAGAGAGAAGGGAGAGACCCGAAAGAGAGGGGGGGGAGAGAAAGAGGGAGAGAGAGAGAAAGAGAGAGAGAGAGAGAGAGAGAGAGAGAGAGAGAGAAGGACTACAGGCATACTTCACTGCTTTTGTAGTGCCCCCGCTTGCAGGTGGGGAGCAGGGCTAGAACCTGGATCCTTGAGCATGCCCTTGTGCTTTGCGCTGTGTGTGCTTAATGGGTTGTGCCTGGCCCCAAGCTTCACTTCCTAGGCTTATTTCTTTTTTTCCCTAGAGAGCAAGTCAGATAGGAAGAAAGGAAGAGAGGGAAGAAATCACATCAGTAAAACTTTCTTTAGTGACATAAAGCTAGGTTCAAACCTCGGCCATCCACAGAGCAAAGCAGCAAATTATCCAAGGAAACTATTTTTGCAGGTCCAACCTGTGGAATTTTCTTTTCATACATAATGCATCCCATCCTCAGAGGAGAACTCCATGGGGAAACTGAAGGAAAAGTCTCAAGGGGAATCCAAAAGCAGGTGTTCAGTAGCAGTCCAGTCACAGGCAATGGCTAGTGTATGACTAGTGTTTGAGCAGACATTCCTAAACCCTTTCTGTGATTCTTAATCTATCCAACAAGTCACTAAAAATTAATAGAGTGGATATTGAGATTTGAGATAATAATTTATCTAGTATTTAACCAGGTACTCGACATTAGCTTAAGATTTTTGTATTCGTTTTTGTATTATTTGGTTTGACTAGCATTTCTCAGTTACCAGAATGATATTTACTTATTTATTTATTTATTTCCTTTCTGTTCCCCTTGTTGTTTCCATTGTTGTTGTGGTTATTATTGTTGTTGATGTTGTCATTGTTGGATAGGACAGAGAGAAATGGAGAGAGGAGGGGAAGACAGAGAGGGGAGAAAGAAAGACAGACACCTGCAGACCTGCTTCACCGCCTGTGAAGCAACTCCCCTGCAGGTGGGGAGCCCGGGGGCTCAAACCTTACGCTGGTCCTTGGGCTTTGTGCCACATGTGCTTAACCTGCCGCGCTACCGCCTGACTCCCTACCAGGATGATATTAATGAGATTGGTTCTATGAATTCAGACTGGACTCTGAATTCAGGAACTGTATTTGTGAACGGTAATTATACTATACTATCTTTGGTTGAAAGGCTATAGGAAAAATAGGACTTGGAGGTCTTTGCGCTTATTTTCTCTTTCTCACTTAAATTTTCATCTATAAAATACAGTTAATTCCAATGTGTGCACAGCTCATCACTATTCTGGTGGTCAAACTTCTTAGAGGGGAGTTTTTTTCAAGAGTGCTTCCTTCTTTAAATGTTATTTCCATCTCATTAACTTTTTTTTTCAGTCACATGTAGACCTTCAGTTCTCATATAACCTTTTTTCAGCACCCAACCCAGTGTAGAATATGGATTCAGTATAGTAACTTGAGTTTGTTGTCCTGTTATTCTTTGTGTATCTTAATCATATCCAGAACAGAAGTCCTTCTTCAACTCCCAATCATGACATTTTAAGGAAACCCAGTTGAAGTTTTTGCGATTCTCTGCTTTTAATTGCATGGAAAACTCAGCAGATGTTTAGCTGCTTAATGCTTCCTATCATTTTTTTTTTTTATGTTTTGTATCCGTGCCAACTTCTTCAACTATTTCAAGAGAGACTTATCTAGCAAGCTTTCCTGCAGACAAATGCTTTTTGTCTTACTGGTCTGTACAAAGATCATGACTTTGACTCACTCTCAGGAGTTTAAACCGCTGATTGTTGATTCAAGCATCAAGTTCTCAGTCATTCTATCATCTTGAGTTAGGTGTAAGATGTTTTTAGAGGTTCCTCGATGGTTTATACTGCTTACATCTCATCTCGCCTCGCAGCTTAACGTTGCCTTTGATATCTTAGACAGGCATGCTCTCCGTTGTCTTATTGCAGATGTTTTTGTGTCATGATATTGCCAGATAAATGACTCTGCTTTACCTAAACACCATACTCGCAGGGGGGAAATTCCTGTTTGGGAGATTCCATTAAAGTAAATTTTGGCCGCAGGCAAGGGTTAAATTTTCTCAAAGGGCTAGTTAGCTTCCACCCATCTTGGGATAGCCCATATGTCATGTTTTTAGCGTTTTTTTTTTTTTTTTTGCATGAAAATATGCTGGGAAATTGTGCCGATGCAGTCACATCTGCCATGTTGTTCCCTCAGGCTACTGCTAGTTCCCTCGAGAGTTTGGACATTCTCGGAGCGCCTGTTCCGCCATGTTGTGCCCTCAGGGCATTGTCTGTATCCCCGCTATGGAGTGCTTTGGTTACTCCTCCCCCCTCCCATTCTCATGTGAGTTATTATCCTATCCTGGAGTGCTATGGTTACTCCTCCCCCTTCCCATTCTCACGAAAGCTACTACTATAAAAGCCCTTCTTCTTCTGCACCTCGTTCTCTTGCCAGCGCTTCACTCCAGTGTTCAGACGCAGGAAAGGTTACTGCGTGAGGCGGCCATTTTCGCTACCTCCACGTAGCCCAACCTGCCTCTCTAGCACCCAACTCTGAGGTGCCAGCGCAAATAAAGATTTGTGTTTCCTCTTTGCTCTGGACCCCCTCTCTCTCTTCTCCTCGGCCCGTGCACACAACAAAAATATAGTCACAATCTCCCATGACTTGATGTGAACAAAAGTGAATGGTGACTAGCCCGTACAAAGTTTTTTTTTTTCTTTTTCATATTTGTTTCAATATCTGCATTCCCCCCACCCCCGATCTCAGCTGGCAAAATCTTGAAAATTCTGTAGCAAAACCGAAATGTCTTCCATGCAATCCTTTCTTCCCAAGTTCTGCAAAAATTCACCCACCCTTGTTGAACTTCCAGACCAACTACAACTACTTCTCTAAATCTTTGTCTCCTCACAGAGTTAGTTAGCTCCATTTCATTGTAAAAGTTAACTCCTATTTGAAATACAATGGCTGACATCTTGTGAAATGACACTCCACATTACATATTTCATACAAAAGAAAGCATGAATGAGTAACCAACTGTGTGAATGACTAAAGTCAACCCTAGGACCACTTAATAGTTAAAAATTCTTCCCGGTACTGTAGAGAGGTACAGAGTTTGTTTTAGGATTTCTGAAATGTCCACTTGTATGATCCTCTGGAGGTCTGTCAAATAAATACCAGATGTATCAATTACTGCTGAATATTTGACAAAAACAGACACGCAAGCCAGAGATTTCCCACCAGGCCTTTCCTGTAAAAAGAAATGATCTTCTAAATATTGTAGTCTTTGAATCTTTCTGTGGGACCGTGTCTCCCTCCTTCCCCTCTAATTTATATCTACAATATTGTCATGCTCAGAAGGGAAACTTTCTCTGAACTTTGAAGAAGATTATCACTTTACTGCAGAAACATTGACTGCATTATCTTCTATCTTGGGGTTGTTGAGAAAAAGAAGTTATAAAATTGCTAAGATCTTATCTCTGTGTGCTCTAGTCTACTATATTACACGTGCATTTATTTTTTCCTATTGGTATTTATTGAGCACTTCCCATGGGGTATAACTTTTCCAAGCCACTGGGGAGAGGAAGAGAGAAGGGAGTAGAGTAGGGGAGTACACTGAGCAAGTCAGAGTGCTGACTGATGTCCTATTTAACCTTCTAGTGAGGAAATACAGAGAACTGAAAGATATCTGCAGTGTATCAGATAATAATAAGCATTTGGAGAAAATAAAGTAACATGGAGTTAGAAAGATAAACTAGTCAGGGAGAGAGAGTATTTGATCAAGAAATTTAGGGGCTAGGTGGTGGCACACCTGGTTGAGCACACATGTTACAGTGCGCAAGGACCTGAGTTCAAGCTACCAGCCTCCACCTGCAGGGGGAAAGCTTCAGGAGTGTTGAAGTAGGGTTGCAGGTGTCTCTCTGTCTCTCTCCCTCTTTATATCTCTTGTCCTCTCAGTTTCTATCCAAAAAGCAAATAAAAATAATTTAAAAAATTTAAAAAAGGGGTTCGGGCGGTGGCGCAGTAGGTTAAGCGCACGTGGTGCAAAGCGCAAGGACCGGCATAAGGATCCCGGTTTGAGCCCCTGGCTCCCCACCTGCACAGGAGTCGCTTCACAGGCAGTGGAGCAGGTCTGCAGGTGTCTATCTTTTTCTCCCCCTCTCTGTCTTCCCCTCCTCTCTCCATTTCTCTCTGTCCTATCCAACAACGATGACATCAACAATAACAATAATAACCACAACAAGGCTACAACAAGGGCAACAAAAGGGGGGAAAATGGCTTCCAGGAGCAGCGAATTCATGGTGCAGGCACTGAACCCCAGCAGTAACCCTGTAGGCAAATAATAATAATAATAATAATAATACAATAAATTTAAAGAGACCCTGTTTGAGATGGTGGTATTTAAACAGAGCTGTGAATGAAATGGCTTAAAAAAAAAAGAGTGATGTTTTGATGGAAGAACATTAAGAGAGGGAATAATATATGCCAACTTCAGTGCCCTAAAACTAGGAGTTGGCATATATGTGCTACACAGAATGTTTTCATGCTACAATTAAATGACAATTTATTTTTTGAAAACCATTGTAAAATGTCTACAACTGGCCCAGTATTTCACTCAAAGAATTTATTTATTGCCATTATTAGGGCACTTCCTAAACAAAAAGTATCAGACCCAAATCTCTTATCTTTTCTTTAGACACATTTTGATGGTCCAGATCGTTTTCTTCTTGGGACAGCATTTAGTTGCTTGTTTTTTTTGCATCTAGAATTTTTTTTTTTTTGGCCAGTGACTCATAAACAGAAAATACTTTACTGAGTGTGTGCTGTGGAAACCTTTATTCCATCTAGCCCAGAACTTTGTTAGCCTATTTCAGAACTACTTTCAGTTACTGGAAAACACTTTTGCTGCAAAGCTAATTTAAAAATACATATCTTGTGGCCGAGTGATGGCACAGCTACTTGAATGTGCCTGTTACAGTGCACATGGACCTGGGTTGAAGCTCCCCACCCCCATCGCCGCCTACAGGGGGAAACCTTTATAAGCTGTGAAGCAGGGTTGCAGGTGTCTCTCTGTCTCTCTTTCTCTTTATCTCCTCCTTCCTTCTCAATTCCTGATGGTCTCTATACAATAAAGATAATCAAAAAATAAAATAAAAATAAAATCCATACTTTAAGAGAAAAAAAAAATCTTTTTTTTTCTTGCCTCCAGGGTTATTGCTGGGGCTCAGTGCCTACGTCAGGAATCCACTGCTCCTGGAGGCCATTTTTTCCCCCTTTTGTTGTCCTTGTTTTTTTGTTTTGTTTTGTTTGTATTGTTGTGGTTATTATTGTATTGTTATTGCTGTTGTTGTCGTTGGATAGGACAGAAAGAAATCGAGAGAGGAGGAGAGACAGAGGGGAGGAGAAAAACAGACACCTGCAGACTTGCTTCACTGCTTGTGAAGCGACTCCCCTGCAGGTAGGGAGCCGGGGACTTGAACCGGGATCCTTATGCTGGTCCTTGCACTTTGAGCCACCTGCACTGCTGCCCAACCGCAACATTTAAACAAGTTTTTAGTTTGCAATTTTGTTACTTGTTAGTTTGAGTGGAGCTCTTTGGGGCATTTCATCTGGGGTCCATGCTCTCTCTCCATGGTCACCTCAGTGACTATTTCTGATTTCTTCTCCTTTTGTCGCTGCTCCCCCTACTCTTCCTCCCTCTCTTCAATCTCCTTCTCCTCAACCTCATAAAATTTCAGGAATCAAGGCCAAGTTACTGCAGGCTCATGTGTTTGTGAAGATCACACCCAGGGATCTCATGAGTGTGGAAAGCATGTGGTCAACCTGCTGAACCACCTCTTTAGTCCCTGATGAGTGTTTCTGAGGGCCAAAGAGCTCTTACCATGGTGGTTTGTGATAAGAAGTCTGATGACGGGAGTTGGGCAGCAAAAGGACTGGCATAAGGATCCCAGTTATAGGCCCAGGCTCCCCACCTGCAGGGGAGTCGTTTCACAGGCAGTGAAGCAGGTCTGCAGGTGTCTATCTTTCTCTCCCCCTCTCTGTCTTCCCCTCCTCTCTCCACTTCTCTCTGTCCTATCTAACAACGATGACATTGATAACAACAACAATAATAACTACAACAACAATAAAAGACAGCAAGGGCAACAAAAGGGAATAAATAAATAAATATTAAAAAAGAAGAAAAAGTGAGTCCCCGGCTCCCCACATGCAGGGGGTTGTTTCACGGTCTGTGAAGCAGGTCTGCAGGTGTCTATCTTTCTCTCCCCCATCTCTGTCTTCCCCCTCCTTTCTCCATCTCTCTCTGTCCTATCCAGCAACGATGATATCAATAACTACAACAATAAAAAAACAAGGGCAACAAAAGGGAATAAATAAATGAATATTTAAATTAAAAAGAAGTCTAATGAAAGCCTGATGGTTCTGCCTTTATATGTGAACTTCTTCCTTTCCTGACATTCTGCAGCATTTTGTCCTTGTCTCTGGTTTGGGGTAGTTTTACAGTGATGTGTCTTGGTGTCTGTCATTTTGGATTCAGGAACTTAAGTGTGTGTTCATGTTCTTGAATTTCTATATTTTGAACATTGCACAGGTATGGAAAATTCTCTGTTAAATTTTCTTTGAAGAGGCCAGGTGGTAGTGCACTTGACTGAGCACATATAGAATAGTATGAAAGAACCCAGGTTCAAGACCCCAGTTCCCATTGGTTGGGGGAAAGCTTCATGAATGATGAAGCAGTGCTGCAGGTGTCTCTCTGTCTCTCTCCTTTCCTACCTCTCCCCTCCCCCTCAGTCTCTATGTTCCATTATTTCTTTCTTTCTCTTTATCCAGTCAATAAATTTATTTTTTTTAATTTGACTAAGTTCTCTCCTACTCCTCCCCCCTCAGTTTTTCTCCTCCTCCTTTTCCTCCTTCTTCTCCTTCTCCTCCTCTTCTGTCTTCTCCTTTGCCTTCACCCCCTACTTATTCTTCCTCAGGGATACCAATAACTCTGATGTTTGTCTTTCTGATGGAGTTTTTTATTGCACTGAGGAGTGCTTCATTTTTCCTAAACCTTTCTCCTCTAAGAGTTTTAAATTCACAGAATTGTTGTGTCTTCTAGTGTTGATATTCTCTCCTCTATCTGACTCAGTCTATTTCTGAGACCTCTTACCTCAACCTGAACTTCATTCAAAGTGTCCTTTATGCCCTGCAGTTCTGTTTGGAGTTGTGTTTCTGTACCTGGCAATGCTTTGGTAAAATGATAACTGAGTTATTGAATCTTAAATTTAGCTTCTTGAATTGATCTCACAATGAGTTTTCTAAACTCTGTGATTTTTTTAGATCTGTGCCTGCCTGATCATTTGGGCTTTCTGTTATTGCTGTCTGTGTATTTCTCAGTTTCCACATTTAGTGTGGCTTTTATTGCTGTTCCAGCAGGAGGAGCTGTGGCTGAGGTGTTTGATTTTCCTGCTTATATATCTTGATAGGAGAGGGAAGGTTATTCTCCCAAGTTGCTAGGCTGGTTCTGTGACCTTGATGTCAAATGTAGGGTCTCCCTGCTGCTGTTTCAGCCTCTGTAGAGCAACAGCATTGGAGACTCAAAAGTCACAGTTGTCACTTGGTCAGTTTTTTTAGGTAGCTTTTTTCACACTACAGTGTGCAAAGACCTGGGTTCAAGTCCCTGGCCCCCACCTGCATGGGGAAAGCTTCAAGAGTAGTGAAGGAGGCCTTCAGGTATCTCTCTATCTCTGTCTCCTCCCTCTCAATCTCTCTCTATCTCTATCCAATAGTAAGTAAATAACATAAGAAGTAAGCACTATTTCAAGTAGTCATCCAATGCATTTAAAACTAGCATAACACTATGAACTTTGGGGGATTTATAGGCTTGATCATAAATAGTCCAGGCTCTGTCACTTAACTATCTATGTGGTAATTTTTTTTTATTTATTCCCTTTTGTTGCCATTTTTTTATTGTTGTAGTTATTGTTGTTGTTATTGATGTCGTCATTGTTGGATAGGACAGAGAGAAATGGAGAGAGGAGGGGAAGACAGAAAGGAAGAGAAAAATGTCGGTCAAAGTTCAGGGTGCCAGTATGCTGGGCTAGCTTCGCCGCGGGACACATGGCTGAGCGGAGAAGCAGTATTTCTTTATTCACGCGCGAACGGTTCAAAAAACTAATCTAATCACAACTCAGATTTGTCCTGCTTCTCTCTCCAGCAGCAGTCAGGAACCCAGGAAGTATGTAGGATAGGGGGCGGGGAGAAGCAAGAAGCGCGAAAAGGCAAAGACTAAACCAAAATCTCCAGGAGGCAGGGGGAGTGAGATCAAAGCAATGTAACAGAATGACCATGTAAATAGACCACAAGGTCAAACAGTGTGACAGAAAGGATCCCAGAAGCAGAACTAGAAGCATACCAACAGAAAAAGACAGACACCTGCAGACCTGCTTCACTACTTTTGAAGGAACTCCCCAGCAGGTAGGGGGAGCTGGGGGGTTGAATCCGGATCCTTATGCTGGTCCTGTGCTTTGTGCCACGTGCACTTAATCCGCTGTACTACTGCCCGACTCCCCTATGTGGTAATTTTGACAGATTGCTTATACTTTGGTTTCCTAATTTGTAAAAAAAAAAGAAGAAGAAGAAGAAGGAGAAGAAGAAGAAGAAGAAGAAGAAGAAGAAGAAGAAGAAGAAGAAGAAGAAAAAGAAGAAGAAGAAGGAGAATGCAGGGAGTCGGGCAAAGCAAGGACCGGTGTTAAGGATCCCAGTCTGAGCCCCTGGCTCCCCACCTGCAGAGGAGTCACTTCACAGATGGTGAAGCAGGTCTGCAGGTGTCTGTCTTTCTCTCCCCCTCTCTGTCTACCCCTCCTCTCTCCATTTCTCTCTGTTCTATCCAACAACAACAACATCAATGTTAAACAAGAAGGGCAACAAAAGGGAAAATAAATAAATATAAAAAATTTTCATAGCTGGTATTCTAAATGCTATTTTTAAAATCACATGCACAGGGAGTCGGGCTGTAGCGCAGCGGGTTAAGCGCAGGTGGCACTAAGCACAAGGACCCGCATAAGGATCCTGGTTCAAGCCCTGGCTCCCCACCTGCAGGGGTGTCGCTTCACAAGCGGTGAAACAGGTCTGCAGGTGTCTATCTTTCTCTCCCTCTCTCTGTCTTCCCCCTCCCCTCTCCATTTCTCTCTGTCCTATCCAACAACGACAACAATAATAACTACACCAATAAAAAACAACAAGGGCAACAAAAGGGAATAAATAAATAAAAATAAATATAAAAATTTTTTTTTAAAAAATCACATGCACATATAAAAAGCAGTAAAGGAATGTGACAAGAGGGTACAGCAAGTCTGGCACTTGTTTGAGAAATAAAATGTGTCTTTTCTTTAAACTCTACTAACTAGACTCTGATACTGAAGAGGTCAGTATGTTATACATACTGTCCAAGAGATTAATTTCATGCATAAATACACAGATACTGGAAAGAAAATTGGAGGCAGACAGTGCTGAATTTAGAAACTGACCCGGCTCCAGGTCTTGGAATGTACATTGGACTGGACTTCAGAAGCACCCTTGCCATAGAAACAGTTACACAGGGCCCTTTTCCTCTGGAACATCCCCATATCTGTAGTGGCTCCTCGGTAGGTCTGTCAGGTGAGGTTGGGATGGCAGTAGCTGTCTCGTTCCTCCTGGGAGAGGACAAGGAAGAACACATGAAAAAACACACTTGTGAATTTTAAAGAAGAATTACATGGTTAAGTTCTGTTTTCATTATTATTCCGGGGGGGGGGGCAAAACCCAGAAGAGTTCAATCAAGTCTAAAGAATTTCATCTGTCAAAACTTAGCCAACCTTAGTTATATTCCAAAGGGCTTGTGGCTATACCAGCTATCTACAGAACAGAGACCCCCCCCCCCCCAACTCTTCATCTGCACTATTCCAGCCTTTAGGTTCATGATTAGTCAACAACTCGTTTGGCTTTGTATGTTAACTCTCTTTTCAGCCACCAGGTTCCAGATGCTAGCAGGATGCCGGCCAGACTTCCCTGGACAGACGACCCCACCAATGTGTCCTGGAGATCGGCTTCCCTAGAGCCCTTCCCCACTAGGGAAAGAGAGAGACAGGCTGTCAACGCCCATGTTCAGCAGGGAAGCGATTACAGAAGCCAGACCTTCCACCCTCTACACCCCATAATGACCCTGGGTCCATACTCCCAGAGGGTTAAAGAATATAGGAAAGCTGGGAAACGAGCTGTAGCGCAGTGGGTTAAGCACACATGGCGCGAAGCACAGGGACTGACATAAGGATCCCAGTTCAAGCCTCTGGCTCCCCACCTGCAGGGAAGTCCCTTCACAAGCGGTGAAGCAGGTCTCTCCTCCTCTTTGTCTTGCCCCTCCTCTCTCCATTTCTCTCTGTCCTATCCAACAACGATGACAACAATAATAACTACAACAATAAAACAACAAGGGCAACAAAAGGGAATCAATAAATAAAATTTAAAAAAAGAATAGGAAAGCTATCAGGGGAGGGGATGGGATACGGAGTTCTGGTGGTGGGAATTGTGTGGAGTTGTATCCCTCTTATCCTATGGTTTTGTCAGCGTTTCGTTTTTTAAAAAATTTATTTATTTTCCTTTTTGTTGCCCTTGTTGTCTTTTTACTGTTGTTGTAGTTATTATTGTCGTTATTGATGTCGTGGTTGTTAGATAGGACAGAGAGAAATGGAGAGAGGAGGGGAAGACAGAGAAGGGGAGAGAAAGACAGACACCTGCAGACCTGCTTCCCCGCTTGTGAAGCGACTCCCCTGCAGGTGGGGGGGGGGGCTCAAACTGGGATCCTTCCGCCTGGCCTTGTGCTTTGTGCCACATGCGCTTAACCCACTACGCTACTGCCCAACTCCCCAGTGTTTTCTTCTTATAAATAAAAAATTTAGCCAACCTATAACTATACCTCACTGATTGTAACAGATTTGAATGAGAATGTTGGAGATCCCAGATCAGAACTTGGAGAAGAAGCAGGAGTTTCTGGGGGAAAAGGAGCCTGTAATAAGTGCTCAGAGGACGTCTGTTAAATGAGTTGAGGGGCTAGACGGTAGCACTCCGGGTTGAGTGCACACAGTAATTAGCACACAAGGATGCAGGCTCAAGACCCTCATCTCTGCCTGCAGGGGGAAGCTTCATGAATGGTGGATTTGCTGCAGACTTCTCTCTCTCTCCAAATCTCTCTCTCTCTCTCTCTCTCTCCTGTTATCTGTTTCCTCTCAGTTTCTCTCTGTCTATCAAATAACAAGAATAATAGTAAAAAAAAAAAAAAAAAAAGGGTCCAGGCGGTGGCACACCTGGTTGAGTGCAGGCATCACAGTGCACAAGGACCTGGGTTCTAGCCCCCAGTCCCCACCTGCAGGGGGAGAGTGTCATGAGTTGTGAAGCAGGATTGCAGGTCTCTCTTTCTCTCTCTCTCTCTCTCTCTCTCTCCCCCCCCCCTCCCTTCTCTCTGTTTCTATCTAAAATAAATAAATAAGATAAAAATGGCTGCTGGGCATGGTGGAGTAGTTGTCCAGACACTGAGTCCCTCTTGTAGCACTGGTGGGCAGCAGAAAGATTAAAAAGTTGAGCATGCAGGTTACCACGTGGGAGGACCCAGGTTCAAGCCCCAGGGTGGAATCCTTTATAAGCCTTGTCTCTCCTTCTCTCCCTAAGTTTCTTTCACTTTCTCCTCTCTGTTTTTATCAAAGAAATGAGAGAGAGAGAGAGAGAGACCGACCCCACTGGGAACAATGTTTTTGCAGGAATTGAGCCCCAGGCATAACTCTGTCAGCAAAACAAATGAGAAAACAGATGGACAAACACATCTCCAAACCAAAGAGTAGCTGTCCAATTATCTCCATCAAAATACATGCTAGATGTATCGCCTTTTGTAGCAGACAAGGCAACGTCAAATAGGGGCTTAGGAGAAGTCTAGGTTAAGTGAAAGGAGAGACAGCAGAATAATGATTATGCAACGAGACTTTCATGCCAGAGGCTTCAAAGCCTCAGGTTCAATCTCCCATACCACTGTAAACCAGAGCTGAGCAGTGCTCTGATTAGAAAAAAAAAGATTAAATTAAAATTAAAGAGAAAGGAAGAAGGAGGATGAAAAAGAAGGAGGAGAGGGAAGAAGGAGGAGGAAAAGAAGGAGAAAAGGGAGGAGAAGGAAAAGAAGGAGAAGAAATAAATAAATATAGGGTTAAAAGATCAATGAATTAATTTTCAGGTCTTATCCATGTCATTTCAAAGCAAAAATCAATTGAATTCCCAAGCATGCATGAGAATGATGCTTGTTTAAAATACTCTTTGCTTTTTCTTTCTTTCTTTTTTTTTTCATTCCAGGACTCTGTCTCTAAAAGGAATTCATGAGTAATGTGCTTCATTGATTGTAATAAGGATGCCTTGCTTTGCGTAACACATTTGGCCTCTGCAAGTGTTTTGAGTTAGAGCTAATCTTCACGGTAATCCTGTGAGACAGGCAGGGAAGATAAAGTCATGATCCCTGTACTGAAGAGGAGGAAACAATAAATCCAGCCCTCAGTGGTGGGGATGGGAAAGGAGCCCAGAACTTCTGACTGCAGGTTATTCTCAAATCCCTCAAAACTCCACTTTATTTGCTTACTTATTTATTTATTCATTTATTTATTTTCTCAGAGGGGTGGAGAACTTCAAGAGGATTTCACAGCCTCAGGATCCAGTGAGGAGTTTTATTTCCTGAATCTTCTCTGTGAGGTGAAAAGATTAGACCATGTTTCACACAACTTTTGAAGAATAATTCCAGTCAAGGAAAGTTTGATAGGGAAACAGACCATATGGTTATGGGAAAAGACAGGCATAGCTGAGGCTCTGAGGTCCCAGGTTCAATCCCACAGTACTACCATAGGCCAGAGGTAAAATGATAAAGCATTAAAAAAATAAAATTAAAACTAAAAAGGGCTGGAGAGACATCATCGTGTCTCTACAAAAAAACCCTTTGGTTTGTAGACATGCACTTAAGATAATTTGATGCCTAATTACTTACTTTATATTTGTATATTTATACAAATATTTGTATAGTGGTGCAGCTGGTTGAGTAAAAAAAACCCAACAACAGTAAGTAGCCTATTGTTGTTATTATTGTTTTTTTTTTTTTTTTAGCTTGATTTAGTTTTCTTTCCAGAGCCCTGGTCAGCTCTGGCTTATGGTAGTGTCTGTAATTGAACCTGGGATGCCAGAGCCTCAGGCATGAAAATCTTTTTTTGTAGAGACACGATACCTCTCCAGCCCATTTTAGTTTTAATTTTATTTTGTAATGCTTTATCATTTTACCTCTGGCCTATGGTAGTACTGTGGGATTGAACCTGGGACCCCAGAGCCTCAGCCATGCCTGTCTTTTCCCATAACCATATGGTCTCCCCTCCACCTTCTGCCTTTTTTTTTTTAAGTTTTTATTTTTATTTTTCCATTTAGTTTAGTAGCACATATGGTCTTTTAACAGAGACTCAAATCCTAAGCAAATCAGCAAATGGAGGGCATTCAAAATTAATGTTTCTGGTAGGAAATGTAGATTTAGGAGGTAGCTTCGGGGAGGCCAGGTGATGATGGCCTATGTGGTTTAGCACTCACATTACAGTGCACAAAGACCCGGGTTCAAGCTCCTGGTCTGGCTTCTGTAATTGCTTCCCTGCTGAACATGGGTGTTGGTAGGTTGATCCATACTCCCAGCCTGTCTCTCTCTTTCCCTAGTGGGGAAGGGCTCTGGGGTAGTGGGACTCCAGGACACATTGATGGGGTTGTCTGTCCAGGGAAGTCTGGTCTGCATCATACTAGCATCTGGAACCTGGTGGCTGAAAAAAGAGTTAACATGGGAGTCGGGTGGTAGCACAGGTGGCTCAAAGCGCAAGAACCAGTGTAAGGATCCTAGTTCCAGCCCTGGCTCCCCACCTGCAGGGGAGTCACTTCACAGGTGGTGAAGCAGGTCTGCAGGTGTCTATCTTTCTCTCCCCCTCTCTGTCTTCCCCTCCTCTCTCCATTTCTCTCTGCCATATCCAATAATGATGACAACAATAATAACTACAACAATAAAACAACAAGGGCAACAAAAGGGAATAAATAAATAAATAAATAATATTTTTTTAAAAGTTAACATATAGAGCTGAACAAATTATTGACTAATCATGAACCTAAAGGCTGGAATAGTTCATATGAAGAGAGTCTCCATTTTGTAGATAGTTAGTAGTCCTATTTTAGTTATATTTCAAAGGGCCTGTGACTATACTAGTTTTTTTTTTTTTCCTGAGCCTGACATTTGATATGCAGGTGGATCAAGTTATTGTCTGGGAAGATGATGCCATGGCTGGAAAAAGAACCAGAAAGCTGGATCAGGGAAGAGAGTAGCTCCCAAATATGAGAAAGGTGTATAAATATTGTTGACTGTAGACCCTACTGATTTGATGTGATCTGGGGCCCATATTCAGCTTAGGAGCCTATGTGACCTCTGCATCTCTGTAGATCTGAGCTCACATTCTGTGGTCATGAGTAGGAACATTCCCAGCTGCCCCAATATCAGTACCCATCTTCCTCAGGTGGAACATAAAGTATCCTCCCTTCTGAGGATGGAACATTTTCTACTGTTGTTGATCCATGTTGAGGGCGGGGTCCTATGGTGGCCCACAAAGGGGTCCATTATGTTGTTCCTGATAGAGATGACCAGTAACAATGGAGAGAGGGATTTATTTGAAGTCTAGGCCCATCATGTCTGTTTGAGAATCTCTGACTAGGGCCCCAGCTGATGGGGTGGCCTGATAGTTACTAAACAGTCATCATTAAAAGTATGCCAGTCTCTTGCCCTTACTCAGTTTTTGCAGTCATTACTTTGATAAGGTTAGCTTTGGAGTGACTGAGGGAAGTAAAGTAAAAAGTATATGAGGAGGGTACCTAAGTCTAAGTAGACACCATTTCATTAGGAACTTGATGGTGTCTTTTTAGGTCTTTCTACTTGCTTGCTGCATATACTGACTCACTGCAGACTATTGTGTACTTTTGCTTTCAGGTATATATTTTGCCCTAATTTATGGATACATATAAACACAGGCTCTATCTCATGGACCTGGTCTATATCTAGGTTTTGAGACTTTGTTAGGAAGTGAACCACCTGGAATGGAGTTAGAGAATTCTATGAAAGGAAAGGTCTCACCCGAGTAATGAGGGTGAAGGGTTGACATTCCATGCTTGACGTCTCTGGACACAGTCTGAAGTGAAGCATGCTGAGGTGGTACTGGTTGCATTGATTAGGCTGGGATCGGCAGATGCGATATTATTTGGTGTGAATTGAGAGAAGCATGCAGAAAAGTGAGCGCCACCCTAGAGGTTCCAGGACTGGGGGGAAATAGAGGCTTTATAGAGGAAGAGGGAGGTTCCTGCTGTCTTAGGGTTTAAGAAGGCAATAGATAGTTAATGTTGTAGTCAAATTATTTGGCAATTGGGTTAACTTTTAAAATCCCTTTGTTAGGATTTACTGTATGTGTGTGTGTGTATTAGCTGTTAACAGAGCGAATTCCTTTTTTTTTTTTTTTTTTTTTTTTTAACCAGAGCACTGGCTCAGCTCTGGCTTATGGTATGGGAGCCTCAGGTATGGTAATCTGTTTGAATAGCCATTATGCTATCTCCCCTGCTCAACAGAGTGAATTCTAGCGTCTTCATGACCTTTGAGAGGTCAAAGAGATCAGTCCTGCGTGAGCAAATTAATTTTGCTGAGAGACTAAGCTGCTATCACACTACTGCTGGTCATTTGGGGGACTTGTGTGCCTCAAGCGCCTCCTGGTGTCTATTTGCTGCTATAGCAGGCCTTTGAAGAGAAGCAAAGCTTCTGAAAGCCAGTGAAAGATTCAAATTCTGCAGGACTTGAATATCGGTCAAATCCCTCCCTCCTGGAGGCCTTAGCAGGCAGCACACTGGCTGAGGATCTCGCCCAGGGGCATGAGTTTTATTCACTGATAATGTTAATATGTGACTAGAAAGGCTTTGGGGTCCTGGTGTGTCACGGGAGGCGAGAGTCCTATAGACACCTGTCACAGGCTGTGCAGAACCTGTCAACAATTGTCCTGTATCCCACTAGCTCCCCCAATAAAATGATATAAAAATAAATAAAGGTCACCACCAAAAAAAAAAAAAAAAAGATTTACATGGGCCGGGTAGTGGTGCAGCTGGTTGAGCACACGTTACAAAAAGAAGAATTACACAGGTCAGAAGCCTAAAATTTTGGATAAGTTCAGACTTTTACATGTCTGGTCTCTCTTAGCTGTGGGCTTCACTGGGCTGGGGAGGCTGCATAGTGACTACTATGCAAAGAGACTTTCACGCCTGAGGCAGCGATGGTTCCAGGTTCAAACGCTGGCATCGCCATGTGCCAGAATTGAGCAGCAGTCTTTTTTTTTTTCTTTTTTCTTTTGCCTTCAGGGTTATTGCCTGGGCTCAGTACCTGCACCACTAATCCACTGCTCTTGGAGACCATTTTTCCCCCTTTTGTTGCCCTTGTTTTATCATTATTGTGGTTACTATTATTGTTGTTTTTGTTACTGATGTTGTCATTGTTGGATAGGACAGAGAGAAATGGAGAGAGGAGGGGAAGACAGAGAGGGGGAGAGAAAGACACCTGCAGACCTGCTTCACCGCCTGTGAAGCGACTCCCCTGCAGGTGGGGAGCTGGGGGCTCGAACTGGGATCCTTATTCTGGTTCTTGCGCTTTGTGCCACATGCGCTTAACCCTCTGCACTACAGCCCGACTCCCCCTTTTTTTTTTAAAGAAGGAAAAGAAGAAGCTTCTCTTAATCTTGTACCTCGTTAGCTCTGCTTTCTTGTGCCTATCTTTTGACATTTGGTTTTTGAAGGATGCTTGCTAAGATTTACCTAGAATTTATTTTCACTACTGATACGCTATAAATTACAACATTTTCATTTATTTATTTGATTGTTATTATTTTATTTATTTATTTTTCCACCAGGGTTATCACTGAGGATCAGTGCCTGCACAAAAGCCCACCATTCCCTGTGGCCATTTTTCTCTTTTCCTTTCTTTCTTTCTTTCTTTTTTTTTTTTAAACCAGAGCAGTGCTCACCTCTGGTCTGTGGTGGTGCTGTGGACTGAACATGGGAGCTCAAAGTCTTGTTTATGACGGTTGTTTGCATAACCATTATGTTATCTCCCCAGGCCATTTTTTCCCTATTTTTTTTCTTCTTTTATTTGATGGGGCATAGAGAAACTGAGAGGGGAGGGAGGGAGGGACAGGAAGAGACCTGCAGACCTGCTTCACCACCCCTGAAGCTTCTCTCCTCCAGGAGGGACCAGGGGCTTGAACCTAGGTCCTTACACAGGCACACTCAACTGAGTGGACCATCACCCAACTCCAAATTGTAATTGTATTGGGTTTTTAAAAAATGTGTTCTTTTAAAACATTTTTTTTATTGAATTCACTTATTTATTTGATAATGACAGAGAAATTGAGAGGGGAGAGGGAGAGGGAGAGGGAGAGAGAGAGAGAGAGAGAGAGAGAGAGAGAGAGACATGCAATTGTTTAGCAATCATGAAGCATTCCTTTTGCAGGAAGGGACTAGGGGCTTGAACCTGGTCCTAAGGCACTATAACATGTACACTCAACCACCTGCTGTACTGCCAGGCTCCAGCCCTTTCTTTCTTTCTTTCTTTCTTTCTTTCTTTCTTTCTTTCTTTCTTTCTTTCCTTCTTTCTCTCTTTCCTTTCTTCCTTTTTTTCTTTCTTTCATTTTTTATTTAATAATGGTTGACAAGATTGTTTGATAAGAAAGGCACAATCCCACACAGTTCCCATTACCAGAGTACCTTATCCCATCTCCTCAATGGAAGCTTCCCTATTGTTTATCCCTCTGCGAAGGATGGACCAAATTCTTTATGGGGAGCAGAAGGTGGGAGTTCTGGCTTCTGTAATTGCTTCTCTGCTGGACATGGGTGTTGGCAGGTGGATCCACACCTCCAGCCTGTTTCTGTCTTTCCCTAGTGGGGCAGGGCTCTGAGGAGGTGAGGTTCCAGGACACTTTGGAACACAAGTTGTCTGCCCAGGGAAATCCAGATGCTGTCAGGGCAGCATCTACAACTTGGTGTCTGAAAAAGCATTAAGATATAAAACAACAAATTGTTTAATAATCAGGAGTCTTAAGGTCAGAGTATAGCAGATGAGACTTAGGGTTGCAAGAAGCTAGGAAGTCTACTTTAGGTTTATTCCAAGGGACCCATGACTTGTTTCTTTTCCTTCCTGCCCTCTCTCTTCAAGGACACACACACAGTTACAAAACTCTCTCTCTCAGGAGTCGGGCAGTAGAGCAGCAGGTTAAGCACACATGGCGCAAGGCGCAAGAACTGACATAAGGATCCCAGTTCAAGCCCCTGGCTCCCCACCTGCAGGGGAGTCCCTCCACAATCTGTGAAGCAGGTCTGCAGGTGTCTGTCTTTCTCTGCCCCTCTCTGTCTTTCCCTCCTCTCTCCATTTCTCACTGTCCTATCTGACAATGATGACATCAATAACAACAACAACAATAACTACAACAACAAAGAAAAACAAGGGCAACAAAAGGGAAATTAAATATAAATTAAAAAAAAAACTCTCTCTCATTCTCTCCACCTCTCTCTCTCTCTCTCTCTCTCTTTCATGGTACCCTGCAGAGTACTATTCAATATTCACTCCTTTCCCAGGATTGAACCCAGGGCCTCACACATGGAAGACTTTTGTTCTACCTGCTGACATACTTCTTGAGACCTGTTTTAATGTTGATTTGACTTGTTTTTCATTTGTATGGATGTCATTGTTTGTGTTATAACCCTAGTCCTTGAATTCATAAAGAAACCATAGGTACACCTGCAGGGAGGACACTTTTCAAGTAGTGAGGCAGGGCTGCAGATGTCTCTCTGTCTCTCTTCTCTATCTCCCCCTCCTCTCTCAATTTCTCTCTATCCTGTCCAATAAAAATGGGGGGGGATGGTTGCAGTGGATTTGTAGTGCTGGCACAGAACCCCAGTGACAACCATGGAGAAAAAAAAAGTATACTTTTTTTTTTTAATTTAGAATTTGAGTAAAATGTAGAAACCATAGAAGAATAAATAAGAACATCCAGCCCTTAACATGCAAAGGGGCCGAGAAGCCCCGTTCATCCTCTCCCTCCTTCCTTCCTTTCTTTCTTTCTTTCTTTCTTTCTTTCTTTCTTTCTTTCTTTCTTTCTTTCTTTTGTAATTTTTTAATTTGTTTTAATCTTTATTAGAGACAGCCAGAAATGGAGAGGGAAGGGGGTGACAGAGGGGAAGAGAGACAGAGAGACACCTGCAGCCCTGCTTCACCACTTGTGAAGCTTTCCCCCTGCAAGTGGGGACCGGGGGCTCAAACCTGGGTCCTTGCACATTGTAACATGTGCGCTCAACCAGGTGCTCCACCAACTGGCCCCTCTCCTTTCTTTATACTTCTTTAAGCCTAGTTTCATTCATCTGGAAGCTTCTGACACCCTCGTGCAAATAGAGAACTATTGATATATTCCTAGCTATTAACTTATGATAAGTATAAACAGATAAATGCACTTAGAAGTGAAAACAGCAGCATGACCTAAGCCCCTACGAGATCTAAAACTGGAATTGAGCGGTGTGTTTGATGACTTCTGGCCAAGTAAGTGTCACTGGGGTGGGTGGCGTCACATGTGTGAGAGTTGAGAAGACTGATGTCAGTTATCTGTCCAGTCTTGTTCTGGTCCAGAGAATGTGGTCTTTTCCTAGATAGAAAATGACTTTCAGACAGAAACAGGCTGGGGTGTGGATCCACTTGCCAACACCCATGTCCAGTAGAGAAGCAATTACAGAAGCCGGAACTCCCACCTGCTGCACCCCATAAAGAATTTGGGCCCATCCTCCCAGAGGGATAAAGAACAGGGAAGCTTCCAGTGGAGGGGATGGGACAGGGAACTCTGGTGGTGGGAACTATGTGGAATTAGACCCCTGTGATCTTACAATCTTGTTAATCATTATTAAATTACTAATAGAAAACTAAAAAAAAAAAGAAAGAAATAAAATTACTTTCAGGGCCAGGAGGTGGTACACACACACCTGGTTGAGTGTACACTTTGCTGGGAGAAAGGACCCAGGTTCAAGCCCCCCACCCCACTTCAAGCTGTGAAGCAGGGCTGCAGATCTCTTTCTCTCTCCCTCTCTCTGTCCCTTCTCGGTTTATCTCTTTCTCGATTCAAAACTATCAAATAAATAAATAAATCATTTTTAGAAGATGATTCTTTTAAAAAATAAATGAAAATAACATTCCATAATCTTGAAAATGTTAAATTCAGTAATCATGGAAAGTGACATGTTGGCCACAGTGTATTTGATTAATTTGTGTGTCCTTATTAGGACCGTCACGTTGCTGAGCTCTGGGAGTGCCAGCCCACACCCTGTCTCATCAAAGCACCAGCACCCCTCCATCCAGGTCCACTGGAGCAGCTCACTCCTTGAAACCCCCTGTCGGCCATGTCTAGGCTTTATTTTAGATGATTCTATCAGAGGTTTGTTGACTTTTTTTTTTTTTGCCTCCAGGGTTATTGCTGGGGCTCAGTGCCTGCACCATGAATCCACTGCTCCTGGAGGCCATTTTTTTCCCGTTTTGTTGCCCTTGACGTTGTAGCCTTGTTGTGGTTATTATTGTTGTTGTTGATGTCATTCGTTGTTGGATAGGACAGAGAGAAATGGAGGGAGGGGGGCACCTGCAGACTTGCTTCACTACTTGTGAAGCTTCTCCCCCCTTACAGGTAGGAAGCTGGGGGCTTGAACCCATATCCTTGTCAGATCCTTGTGCTTAGTACTATGTGGGTTTATCTGAGTGTGTCACCATGGCCTGGCTCCCTGCAAATACTGGTTTATAGTGCATAAACTAGTTTAAGGCTTAGTCTGGCCACACTCCAAAGCTTTTGAAAGTATAGTTAAAACAATTTGAGTGAGAGGTGATAAAACACTACCTAAGGATAATTTTAGCAGTAATGGAACTGAAAGATCACAAGGCATTAAGGAGACAGAATTGATGGAACTGAACCAGATGTTGGCGGGAGGAAGACAGAAGAGGCTACAAGGAAATGGTGAGCGTTCACTTCACATTTGGCTTAAAATTTATCTCCCTTGACAACTCGCCTGTGATTTGATTGGGGTTGTTGAAGCATTGCTATACACTTTCATTTATTTTTAATATCTTATTTATTTATTAATAAGAATTATAAGAGAGAGAGAGTGTGAGAGAGAACCAGATATCTGTACATCTGTACATATCTGGTCCACGTGCTAGTAGGGATTAAACTTAGGACCTCATGCTTGAAAGCCCAGTGCTTTATCCACTGCGCCACCTCCGAGATCACCACTTTTACTTTATTTTATTTTTTTAGCTACAGCAGAGAGAAGTTGAGAGAAGGGAAGATAGAGGGAGAGAAAGACCTGCAGACCTGCTTCAACACTTGTGAGGTGACCTCCCTGTGTTTGGGGAGCTGGGGGCTTGAACCCTGGACCTTGCACTTGGTGATATGTATTTATCACTTCCTGGCCCCCTGTTGCTATTCATTTTTAAATCAGCTTTCAAACTTGGAGTTTTAGGAAAGCTTCATAAACCTTGATGTTAAGACTAATAAACTATCTGGCTTGACCATCTACTTGATCAATATGCATATATTTTATTTATTTTAATTTTTAATAGTGATTTAATAATGATGAGCAAAACTTTTAGATAACAGCGGTACAATTTCACACAGTTCCCACCACCAGAGTTCCCTGTCCCGTCTCCTCCATTAGAAGCCTTCCTATTCTTTATCCCTCTGGGAGTATGGACCCAAATACCTTTTAGGGTGCAGAAGGTGGGAGTTCCGTAATTGCTTTTCCACTGGGCATGGGTGTTGGCAGGTGGATCCACACCCCCAGCCTGTTTCTCTCTTTCCCTAGTGGGGTGGGGCACAATAATTTTCAGTGAGTCTATAAATTCAGCAAGCAAGTAGAAAGAGCTAAAAAGATACCTTAAAATACCTAATGGAATAGTTTCTACTTAGACCTAGATACCCTCTTCACCAACTTCCTATTACATGTCCCCCAACCACTCCAAAGCTCACCTTATCAAGGTAAGGACTACAAAAGCTGAATAAGGGCAAGAGACTGGCATACTTTAACGATGACTCTTTAGTCACTATCAGGCCACCCCATCACCTGGGGCCCTAGTCAGGGAGTCCTGGGATTCCCACACAGACATGATGGGCCTAGACCTCTAACAGATCCCTCTCTCCACTGTCACTGGTCATCTCCATCAGGAAAAACATAATGGACCCCTTGGTGGGCCTTTACAGGACCTTGCCCTCACTGTGGATCAACAATGGTAGCGAATGTTCCATCCTCCAAAAGGAGGTTGGACAACATACTCTATCTACCACCTGAGGAAGATGGAACCTGGAATGTTCCTACTCATGACCACAGAATGTGAGCTCCAACCTACAGGGCACAGAGGTTACATGGGCTCCTGTGCTGAATATGGGTGGCAGAACAAATCGATGGGGTTTACAGTCAACGCTATTCATACACTTTGTTTTTGTTTTGCCATGTTCACGACCCAGGTTCAAGCCCAGCCTCATCTTCCAAACAAGTATAGAAATGGTTGCTCCATGACAGGGCTATGTCAGGCCCATGTAAGATGGGACTTAGGTGTTTCTTGTCATAGGGCTCACCCTGAGGAAACGTCTGCTCCTATCCCTGCCATTGTGAAGTTTAGTTCTATGTCCATGCTTTTCTAAAAATAAATTGGTAAATTTGTCATTTCACAGAAAGCAGAGAATTTAAGAAAACTGACAGCAGAGGAGTGAAGGAAGTTTTCCTCTAACTTCTATACTTGTTTGGACAATGAGGCTGGCCTGGGCTTGAACCTGGGTCATGCCCATGGCAAAGCAATGCACTATCCAGTGAGAAAATCCATCAGCCCTAACCAGTGTAAATCATTATAAATGTTTGCCATGAGACAAATAGAAAAATATTCTGGGGCTGGGTGGTGGCACATCTGGTTGAGTGCACACATTACAGTGTGTAAGGAAGGACCCAGGTTTAAGCCACTGGTCCTTATGTGCAGGGGGAAATCTGCTTCATGAGTGGTGAAGCAGTGCTGGAAGTCGGACTGCCTGTCTGTCTATCTACCTACCCATCTATCTATCCACCCATTATCTATCTGTCTGTCTGTCTGTCTGTCTGTCTATCTATCATCTCTGACCTTCTCTGTTAATTTCCCTGTCTCGATCCTAAAATAAATAAAGTAGATTTTAAAATATTTAAGTAAGGGCCAGGTGGTGGCACACCTGGTTCAATGCACACAGTGCACAAGGACCCAGGTTAAACCCCCTAGTCCCCACCTGCAGGGGAAAACTTCACAAGTGGTGAAGCAGGGCTACAAGTCTCTCTCTCCCTCCCCTCTCTCTCTCTGTCTCTGTCTCACACACTCTCTCTCTCTATATATATATATATAGATATCCATCCCTCTTAATTTCTCTCTGTCTTTATCCAATAATAAATAAATAAATTAAATTAAAGAAATATATATATATACATAATCTAAATTAGGGAAAATAATTACAAGAAGAATATCTATCTAGATATCGCCTAAACATCATCTGCCTTGTCCTAAGCTCACGGATATGTTCATATGAACTGCTCACGAAATTGACGAGTCTTAACCCTTATTTCCGAATGATCAGATCACATACTATTGAGAGATGCCCCGTGGCATTTCGTCTTCGTGAAAAATTTCCATCATTTTGCCCTTTCTCTTTTGATTAAACTCTTATTGAAATGTTACCTAGATACTTTTAATTTCCAAACTTAGGATATAGAATCCACTCCTTGATTATATGAAGCATCCTACTTAGTAACTGTATTCGTTTCCTCTGTTCTTTTTCTTTTTTAAATATTTATTTATTTATTCATTTATTCATTTATTTATTTACTCACTTTTGTTGCTGTTGTTGTTGTTGTTGGGTAGGACAGAGAGACATGGAGAGAGGAGGGGAAGACAGAGAGGGGGAAAGAAAGATAGACACCTGCAGACCTGCTTCACCGCCTGTGAAGTGATTGCAGGTTAAGCTGGTCCTTGCGCTTTGCAACCCGCTGCTACTGCCTGATTCCCTCTGTTCTTTTCTTTTGAAGTGTGCACTCGTTGTTTATTTGTTTTAATTCAGATAGATAGAAAAGAGAGACGGGGAGATGGAGGGAAGGGGAAATACCACCGTATTAGCAGGCTTGGAAAAGCAGACACTTTCCAGCTGAACTATCTAGTTGACTGTTCTCTCTCTCTCTCTCTCTCTCTCTCTCTCTCTTTCTCTCTCTCGAGTTGTCAGTGTACATAAAACGTGGGAAGCACTTGCAATTATAAACTGATGCTAAGTTCTAGTCAGGTGTCATATATCACATGGCAGATTTCATAGAGTATCTTCAAAACAACAACATAAGTCTTTCCTGCAAGCTCTGTAGGAATCAATTCATGTGGCTTCCTCTTGCCAAGATAGTCAGGGTTATTTCAATACGGCAGATATGTGTGTGTGGGGGGGGGGGGGGATGGGGAGGACAAAGTTCAGAATGATTGGCAGATAGAAGTTTCCTCAGCAGTCATGCCACCAGGAAGGGGCTTTTGCTGTGTCACAAGTGACTAGAATCTTTGTTTTGAAAACCAGTGAATCACCCTCTTTGAAACCAGAAGTAAGTAGGAGAAAGCGGCTTATGGACATTTTTATAAGCGTTTCCTTTCCAGCCAGTGACTTCTTAAACTGGAATGTGATCCTTTCCTTTAACATGTGTCATCAGCACTTTTTTTTTTTAACCGTCTCTTTCTCCTCCGCCCTCCTCACTCTATCTCACTCCTCTCTCTCCCCTGTCTTCCAACAGATCTACACTGACTGGGCCAACCACTATCTGGCAAAATCAGGCCACAAGCGGCTGATCAAGGACTTACAACAGGATATAGCAGATGGAGTCTTACTAGCGGAAATTATCCAGATCATTGGTAAGACACACCCTCGGTGGTCAAACAAACAAACAAACAAACAAAAAGAGGCTCTCAAGCCTCCTCTCCCACCCCTTGGATCAAACAGTTTGAGTTGGATGCATGCCAGGCTTGGTCCCTGGGTCTCTGAGATGAACACAATCCTATTGCTGACTTGATTCTCAAGTGTTGATGGGAGGCTGCTAGGGAGAGACAGTGTGGTCAGACTTTGAGATGTCTGGAGCTGGGTCTATGCATAACATTGAACTGTTAGAAGAAGGAGGCTTCATGCAACCAGATGTCTCCCATGTGTGCTTTTTCCTTAGCTGGAGCGACTCACCCTCTCTTGAAATTGAATCTTGATCCAACAGGACAATTGTGAAAGGTTTTTATGTTAGCAGTCAGTCAGCCTGGGCAAAAGAATTAGCAGCAACTTCCTTCTCTCTCTCTCTCTCTCTCTCTCTCTCTCTCTCTCTCTCTCAACTGCTGGCATTGGTGCCTGATAACAAGTGTGTGCTCTTGGGAAGAGCTAGGTAAACAGAGTGACTAGAGCATCAGCATCTTGCTTAGTGGTGGTTTCTTTTCTGTTTGTTTGTTTATTTGTTTTGAAACTTCTTTTGCTTTTCCTAGTCTCTCTCTGTTGTTGTTGTTGTTTTCAAATGTGTGTGCCTGTGTTTCACTTCATGGCTTAAGCATGTCATTCTTTCTTTCTCTCTTTTATTTTATGTTTTGGCTTTAGCGAATGAAAAAGTGGAAGATATCAATGGATGTCCTAGAAGTCATTCTCAGATGGTAAGACTCACATTTCTTCTTATAACAAAACAAAACAAACAAACCATGATGATGTCTGCTTCTTAGCACCTCCGGAATCGACTCCTTTTCCAGAGGGAGTCTAATTTTCTTTTGTATGTCCTCTGCTTGTGGAAGAAACCATTTGAGCATATTCTGTCATATGAATTTGTTTTGGACGCAGTGAATGAACTAGTGATAGCATCTGGACAGTTGAGAATGTAAGACTATGAATAGTATTATATCCAGTTGTTTTATTAGACCTTTGAGGTGTTTTTTTTTTTTCAATCATGATACCTGAATAATTCAACATTAGTTTTAGTGGCAATTAATCCATTTCCAACTCCAAACAGAATATTTTGCTTAAACAACTGGTTTGAAGAACAGAGCCTGCTATGTGCAATATATATATATATGTGTGTGTGTATATATATTTTAATTTTTGATTAGTGATTGAATAATGAGTAACACCATTGTATAATAACAGGGATACAATCCCACACAGTTTCTACCAACAAAAGTTCCCTGTTCCATTCCCTCCATTGGAAGCTTCCCTGTTCTTTATCCCTCTGGGAGGATGGGCCCAAATTCTTTATGGGGAGCAGGAAATGGGAGGTCTAGCTTCTATAATTGCTTCTCTGCTGGACATGGGTGTTGGCAGGTAGATCCACACCCTCAGCCTGTTTCTCTCTTTCCCTAGTGGAGCAGGGCTCTGGGGAGGGGAGGTTTCTGTGTTCACACACAGTCTATTGTAAACACATGGACTCTTCAACATTTTTGGAGATCGCTCTAAAGCATGCTGCTAGATGTTTGTTGAGCAGTGACTGAAGGTGAGATACACTTCCTAGCTTTTTCCAGAAATCTGTTCAGCTCTAGATCTTTCTCTCCTCTAGTCCTTTCTTACCTTTACTTAGGGATAAAGTTTCCAGTTTTATAGCCAGTTAGTTACTGATGCACTGTTCTGACGCAAACTCACACAGGCCTCCACTAAGTAGTCATAGTTTTGCTTTATGAGAACATCTGAAACCTTAACCAAAGTGACATCATCTTAAATATACCCAGCGTTGATCTAAAAAAAAATGAGACTTTTTTCACCCCCAAAGAAAAACAACTCTTTTTAGTACAGAACAGACATTTTAACTAAACTTGTCAGAGACCAGAGGAATGAAAAAAAAAAAAAAAAAAACATCATGAACTTTTTTAACCTAGTGACCTGCTTTATGCAGTATCCGAAAATGGAAATCCAGAAAAAAGAGAGATACCTTTCTAGAGCATGATAAACTAGCCTGCTTGCCATGTGTGTGTTTTGATAAAGACCCTAAAGATCTTTTTGAAGTCATGACTCTGCGTGACTGCTGCAGACAAAGAAAGCTCACCATTAACAGAAGCGTCTCTGTAAGGAAACTGTCATGAAAGGGGAAATAGTTTGAAGCTGAGGGAGGGAAGGCAATGTGAGCTGATTCTCTGAGCACACATATAACTATGGATGAATTACAGTGGCCATCTGAAGCTTTCTTGAAGGCAATTACAATTCCTTCAGACCCTACTACAAGATAACTTTGTGACACTGCGAAATGCCTGTAAACCTCTCTTGAGTATCAGTTCCCTGTTTTAAAAAAATTTTTTATTATCTTTATTTATTGGATAGAGACAGAAACGGAGAGGGAAGGGCGAGTTAGAGAGTGAGAGAGACAGAGAAACACCTGCAGCCCTGCCTCACTTTGTGAGTGCACAAAGCTACCCTCCTGCAGGTGGGGACCAGGGACTTGAACCTGGGTCCTCTACATGGTGACATGTGTACCACTGCCAGGCCCCTGAGTCTCAGTTTTCTCACCTGTAAAATAAAATAAACCCTGATCAGATTATGATATAATTATGATATAGAAAAAAATTTTTTTGTTACACAAGCTGGTATATAAACCCTGAATAGTACTGTAGCAATTTAAAAAATTTCTTTATTGGGGGATTAATGGTTTACAGTTCATAGTAAAATACAGTAGTTTGTACATGCATAACATTTCCACATAACAATACAACCCCCACTAGGTCCTCCTCTGCCATCATGTTCCAGGACCTGAACCCTCCCCCCCCACCCCTGAGTCTTTTACTTTGGTGCGATACACCAACTCCTGTCCAGCTTCTGCTTAGTGTTTTCCCTTCTGATCTTGTTTTTCAACTTCTGCCTGTGAGTGAGATCACCCCATACTCATACTCATACTCATACTCATACTCATACTCATACTCATACTCATACTCATACTCATACTCTGTTTCTGGCTGATCTCACTTCACATGATTCCTTCAAGCTTCATCCAAGATGAGGGGAAGAAGGTGAATTCATCATTTTTGATAGCACGTTAGTATTCCATTGGGTATATAGACCACAACTTACTCAACCACTCATCTGTTGTTGGACTGTTGCAAACTTTTTCAAGAATACCTTCATAAATTGAGAATATCTAGTAGATCTTTAGAGCTTTAAACTAATAATAGCTATAATATCTAGTTGTTATATAAGTTTCTTCTTTTTTTTTTTCTCCCAACTCCTTTTATTGGGAAAATAATGGTTTGCAATTTCTTAAAAACAACCTTGGTGGTCTTACTTTCATTATGTCAATATCAAGAGATTCTGGGCCCTAAAACTCTTACCTTCCCTGCTGTTATTCCAATTTGATTCTGATTACACAGAATCAGATAACACTTCATGAAAGAAGAGGGAAAGAAAAAAAAATCTCTAAACCTTATGATTATGGGTGGAGGTGGGTTCCACCTTTAGATATTATGTGAAATATTGTGCCAAAAATTCCACAAGTGTGAAAATATTCTCATGCATATCAGATCATATTTTATTTCTTCCTATCATTTATGAAGTCCAAAATATCAAATAGTATTTAGTATGTATGTTATGTTGATAATTCTGATTCTGTTAAAAAAGAATCCTGGGGAAAAGAATCACACTACATAATTTTTATGGGAGTCAGGCGATAACGCAGCAGGTTAAGCGCAGGTGGCGCAAAGTGCAAGGACCAGGTTCAAGCCCCTGGTCCCCCACCTGCAGGGGGAAAGCTTCATGAGTGGTGAAGCAGGGCTGCAGGCGTCTCTCTGTCTATGTCCCTCTCTATCTCCTCCTTCCCTGTCAATTTCTCTCTGTCTCTACCCAATGATAAATGAATAAATAAATAAATAAAAGCTCAAAACAATAAAATAAAAATTTTAAATTTAAAATAGTAATCAAAGGTCTCAGATGGACATGAATGTTGGCAGGTGTATCCACACGGGATGTTTCTATTTTTTCCTAGTACTGGTAGGGCTCTGGGGAGATGGAGTTCCAGGGCATATTGGTGAAATGGTCTGCCCAGGGAAGTCAGGGTGACATCATAATAGCATTGACAACTTGGTGGCTGGAAAGCATTAAGATATAAAGCAGGACAGATTTTAAAAAATTATTTTATTTATTAATGAGAAAGGTAGGAGGACAGAAAGAGTCAGGCATCACTTGGGTACATGTGCTGCCAGAAACCGAACTTGGGACTTCATGCTTGAGAGTCTAGCACTTTATCCACTGTGCCATCTCCCGGACCACCAGGACAGATTTTTCTTTTTTTGTGATCAGGAACCTATAAGGACACCTCAGCAGTAAACTCCTTTAAATATCACGTATTCAAGAACTTACTCATTGGGACGGGCAGGGGCACTTCCAGTTGAGGGTACACGTCACCATAATCAAGGACCTGGGTTCAAGTCCTCGTTCCCCATCAACAGGGCAAAGCGTCCCAAGTAGTGGAGCGAGGCTACAGGGACTTCTCTTTCTCTCTCCCCTCTCTGACTCCTCCAGCCCTCTCAGTTTCCCTCTGTCCCATCAAGAAAATAAATGAAAAATTTAAAATAGGTGGTCTGGGAGGTGGCACAGTGGATAAAGCATCGGACTCTCAAGCATGAGGTTCTGAGTTCAATCCCTGGCAGCACATGTACCAGAGTGATGTCTGGTTCTTTCTCTCCCTCTCTCTTCATATTTTTCTCATTAACAAATAAATAAAACCTTTAAAAAATTAAAAATAGAACATAAAGATTTTTTTTTCAAATTTCTTTATTGGGGAATTAATGTTTTACATTTGACAGTAAATACAATAGTTTCTACATGTGTAACAGAGGAAGATTTTAACATAGAGAACCATGAATTTGCCCTTGAACAGCTGATAAGTACTTCTGTTGAGAGAGTTTTGAATCCTAATTTATTTTAAGTTTCAGAGACTTGCTGTGTTTCCTTAGTGTAAGCCTGAATTCATCCTGAAAAACAAAACCCAGTTCCTAAGAGCTTACTTGGCACTATATTTAACCTCATCCAGAGATTAAACTGCTCCTATGGCTAGCACCTGTTGGGTGAATTCTAGGTGGGTGGTATCATGGTTCCAAATCTATCTATCTAGACCACAACTTTGGTGAGATTACACAAGGAAATAGATCGGTAGACTCTTAATACCAGAAAATGTGTGGAATTCCCAGCTGATTAAAAATAGCAGAGGGGGGTAAAATGTACCACATTTATTTGAAACGCAGAGACACAAGTGCAAACTTCTTAGACAAAAATGTAAGACATGCGGGAGAGGGGTGTCGGCTTGAAGGCACATTCTCCCTTATTTTAAGATAGACCGTTATGTGTAAGAATCTTTATAAATGCAGAGAGATAAGGAGAGATGATTTTGAGAAGTAGCTACAAACTAAGAACCGGACTCCTTGACCAGGCTAATCAGATTCTGACAGATGTCTGGTTTACATTTTATGCCTCTTCTATTTTCTGTCACTCCTTCTTTGTGTCCTTTCAAATCAATTTTTTTTTTCCTCCCAGCCACAACCCTCAACTTTATTTACCATCACATCATGTTGTTTTGAACTGGCCGATAAAAGAGGATTTCTGGAATGCCTGTTATCCATGTCTATTCCTAGAAGATAGAAGATTAAGTTTCAGTCTCCTTTTAATTCTTTGATTCCATGTTCCACGGTTTTTTTTCTTTTTCTTTTTCTTTTTCTTTTTCTTTTTATTTCTTTCTTTCTTTCTTTCTTTCTTTCTTTCTTGCTTTCTTTCTCCTTCTTCTTCTTCTTCTTCTTCTTCTTCTTCTCCTCCTCCTCCTCCTCCTCCTCCTCCTCCTCCTCCTCCTCCTCCTCCTCCTCCTCCTCCTCCTCCTCCTCCTCCTCCTTCTTCTTCTTTCTTTTAATTCCGGGATGTTTCTTGTTATGGATTTTTATAGGCAATTGTTATTCCACTTTACAGTTTATGATTTTCTGAACAGGGAGGGAGACTACTCCTGATAGTAAAAACTATCTGGAACATTTATCAGTATTCTGCCCTTCACAGTTCATTCTTCTCTTGCTCCACATCTAAAGACTTTATTTAGGTAAGATAAGAAGATGAAGCTCTTTAACCAAATAGGGAAGAGATCAAATATTGGAATGCTCTTAAAGGTTTAATAAAATCTTATAAAGGGCAGCCTGCAGGATTCTAGCACCATGACTCAGAGGAGTGGAATATAGCTAAGTTAGGCCTTTCACATGATCCCCTGCCATTTTCTGAGACTGTTCATCTTCTGGAAAGGGTAGAAAAAAATAGCTTCATGGAGACAAATGCTCTACTATAAATGTAACTCTGATCTCTGGCTAAATATTACATGAAAATCTCTAGCCTTTTTTTACTATTTGAATCTTCATTTAGTTGCGACTTTGGAGGGCAAAGAAATAAGAAATGATTTCTAGTTTTAGGAAAAGAATGTGTAAGCCTTATGCTAGAATAATACACTAATGATTTTTTTAGACATCTGAACAAGCATTTATTTTTCATTTTATTTTAACCTGAGCACTACTCAGCTCTGGCTGATGGTGGTATGGGAGATTGAACCTGGGACTTTTGGAGCCTCAGGCTTGAGAGAGAGTCTCTTTGCATATCCATTATGCTGTATAGCCCCACCCTGAACAGGTTCTTTCAATCTCATTTGCTCTAATATATTTATCTATTCTATCTATATCTATTCACATGTATTTACATGATTCTGTTAAGGCATTTATTTATAAAAATACCTGTATTATATGCATAGAATCCATGTGTGTCATTTATACACACATATGTGCTTAGTAAGTAGTTAAATTTTCTCTATATATATTTTACTTCTCACATAATATGTTGATGTAGGGACTTCTCATTTCCATTTCACAGATAAGAAAACAAAAATTTCCTCAGGGGTCAGGGTGGTTGAGCGCACATGTTACAATGCTCAAGGACCCAGGTTCAAGCCCCTGGGTCGAGTGGTGAAGCAGAGCTGCAGGTGTCTGTCTCTCTCCCTCTGTCTCCTCCTTCCTTTTGATTTCTGGCTGTCTCCAACCAAAGTAAATATAATAATAAATTTATATTTAAAACTCTACTTGTACTTGCAGTATATAAATTGAAAAACTAAAATTAAAAACCCAGCTTTTATGTGTCTGAAAAATTCAAGATGGCCACCAGGAGCAGTGCATTCGTAGTGTAGGCACTGAGCCCCAGTGATAACCCTGGAGGCAAAAAATAATAATAATAAAAATTTCAAACTGCCATTCTTTCCTACTTATTTCTTAAGTTTATTCTTTATCAGCTAAATGGAGGTTGTCTCCTTTGCATCCTCTTGGATGAAACTTGAGTACATCACGTTGAATGAGATAAGCCAAGAAGAAAAGAATGAATATCAAATGATCTCAGTTATTAGGGACAAGGAGGGAGAACACAGAGTGAGACATGGACTAGACATGGGGTATTGCACCAGAGCAAAGGACTCTGGGGAGGGAGGGAGGGCACAGAGTGAGACATGGACTGGACATGGGGTATTGCACCAGAGCAAAGGACGCTGGGGAGGGAGGGAGAGCACAGAGTGAAACATGGACTGGACATGGTGTATTGCACAAAAGCAAAGGACTCTGGGGAGGGAGGAGAGGAAGAAAACTTTGGGGGCCTATTACATAATGAAACTGTGCATATGTCAGTGACTGCACTATAAAGCATTGACCCCCCTCAATAAAAACCAAACAAAACAAAGAAACCATAAGAATAAAGCCAAAACGCTACCTCCCAACTTCACTGACTACCCTCAGTGCAGCTGGCTAGACATGGAAGTGAAAATGGCATCTCAGCTTTGCAGTGACTTGAATTGTCACCCTGTTGAGCTATCTTTTACCTCCTTCCTCCCTGCAAACCTCACAGATCTCAAGACAGGAAGACTAAGAGAGTGCCTGTTCTAATTTCCTGACCCCATGCCTCTACCCAGACTTGCTAAGGCTCTCATCCCTGACTAGATTCTTGTATTCCTTTCCAGTGACTCTAAGAAGTTCTCACAACTTGGTCACTTGAGTCAGTGGGAATTGAATCTCTCACCCTTTGGGAGCCGGGGCGGGGGGAGGGGAGAGTCGGCATCACAGAGCCCAGAGGAAAGTATCAGCAGTGCTTTGATCCCTTCTGATGCTGTAGAAGAGAATATAGTATACCATGATACAAAACTCACCGGCAGCGGCACACCTGGCAAAGCTCACACATTACAGTGCACAAGGACCCGGGTTCTATCTCTGATAGATTCTCCAGTTCTTTATTTATTTATATATTTTGGAGTTCTGTAGCCATTCTTTCTAGAAAGTTGTAGTTTTCTTGTGTTTGGGCACTTAGTATGGTTGTGGCTACTGAGCAAGCGGGTGGTTCTGTGGCTGCAGTACTATATTTCCTTTCTGTTTGTGTCTTGTGAGGGAAGGAGAAGAGATGTAGAATTTGGCTGTATTGATACCTGAGAAGTATGGGTCCTGTACCCTGACTCCTATGGGCTAGCCATGTCGTAGCTCTTTGGACATTCATGCCTGAGGCTCTGAGGTCCCAGGTTCATTCCTGGCACTACCATCAGTCAGAGCTGAGCAGTGCTATAGTCGGTATCTTTCTCTCTCTTACTTATTAGAGTTTTTTTTTTTTAAATAGAAAGTTTGTTTGTTATTTAATACATACTTAGAGCAACACAGATAACTTTTCTAGCCATTGCTTCGGTATATCTTTTTTTTAAAAGATTTTATTTATTTTATTAATGAGAAAAATAGGAGAGAGAGAAAGAGTCAGACATCACTCTTGTACATGTGCTGCCAGGGATTGAACTCAGGACCTCATGCTTGAGAGTCTAGTTTCTTAACCACTGCACCACCTCCTGGACCACTGAGTATATCTTCTTGTGAATTCTTTCTGGTACAGGAACTTATTGTCAGCTAAGTCTCCATCTAACTGCTGAGTCTTGTGGAGATATCTGGTACATGATTCCTCTGAGATCAGGAGTTATGAACCCAGAAGTCCTCACTTCTCTTGAGACTTGTGGTCCGTCCATGGTGTAGCCACCAAGATGGTGCCCAGGGCTGACAAGTAGGCTTTCTTCCCAACTGACCACACTCGCATGCATCCATTTCTGGCTGTGTAGTCTCTTCAGACAAGACTGACAGGTTCTTTTGTTGGATTCCAGTCCTCCTTTAGCTGGGTTTCTTTCTTATTTAAGTCTCAGAGGAATGAATGCAAGGCCTCGCATGAGCTAATACTACTGCTGAGTGGGCTTATCAGTCTTTTTTTTTTTTCACTCCATATTTTAGAGATAGAAGAGAGATACAGAAAAGCATAGAGACAGGGAGGAGTACGCCAACATCACCATCCATGTACCTCTTCTAGTTCCATCCATGACACCCCTGTATGGCTGGGGCCCTCCCTACCCAGTGCCCTGTGAATCTCCAAGCCCTTACCTACCTTTCTTCTTTTCAGAAGGTTTTCCTTCCTTCTGTCTTCACCACCTTCCATTGTTCTCATCTTAAGAGAAGTCAGTGAAACTAATTTCTCTCTCTTGGCATTAATATCCTCGTTTCAGGTGTGTTTCTGTGTTCCACACTGCTCGTATCCCTCAAACTTCACTGTTTGAATTTACTTAGTCTCCTCTTGGTTCTACTACTTCTTTCCAGTGGTAGAGTTCTGTTGCTCACTGTGTTTCTCTTCACTGCCTGCCTGCCTCTTTCTTCTCTTCTATCAGGTACAAGGAGAAATAGGCTTTCACTTGTTTTCCCTCTATCCTTCCCCAATAGTGCCCTCTGCTTCTCTCAGATGCAAACGACACTGGTGAGTGGATATTATGAGTCATGCAACACACTTCCTACTTTCCAGGGACTTAAAGTCTTCACAGATGAATTTATTCATGACATCAAAATTATTCCTGATAAAATAAGTAAACAAACATATGGAGAGAAATTGAGCAAATAATCCCTATGTGCCTAGAAACCAAACTGAGGGAGGAAAGAGGGATCAAGTAAAGAGTGTAAAACAACCTAGTAACTTTGAAATTAGTTGTCTAGATCATATTCAATCACCAGTTCCTTATAAAGGGTTGACTCAAATTTCAGGCCAGTTGCTCTCCTCTTCAAAATGACTTTGTGTCTTGGCAAGGTAATGGGAACTGAAAAGATGAGATACATTTTCCCCCCAAATATTAGACGTGGGGGCACAATGAGTAAACCAATTTTAAGGATTAATTACATGAGTATATACCATCTGTAATAAGCACTTACTCTGTCAGTTCACTGGTTCACTGAAATCCTGGTAGAGGATTTGTTTCTGAGGATGAAATTACACCAATGTGCACGCACACACACACACATATTATATTGAGGTCGATGGTTTACAGTGAAGTCTTTGGTACATAGGCACAACCTCTCATCTCCCCATGATAGGTATCTGGGAATCAGTCGCTCTCCCTACCTAGGCCCTTATTTCCCATCATGCACCAGTACCCTAGCTTCTCTTCATCCCATTCCTTCCCCACCCCACCACAGAGTCCTTTGCTTTGATGTAACACAGCAAACCCAGTCCAAGTTCTCCCCTTTGTTTTCCATTACTGTTCTTTTTATTTCCATTCTACCTGTGAGTGAGATCATTCAATATTGATTGTTCTCTTCCTGACTTATCTCATGTAACGTTAAGCCCTTCAAGTTTTTTAGTTTGCAAAAGGAGGTGTCCTCTACATTTTAACACTTAGTGTATATAGACCATGACTTTCTCAGCCACTCATCTGTCCTGGGGCATCTGGGTTGCTTCCAAGTTTGGGCTATTACAAAGTGTGTGGCTATCGAAATAGGTGTATACCTATGTTCCTCTTTCTTAGTAATCATTAAATGACAACACCGGTGTACTTCCTCTTACCATTCAAATAAAAGACAGTATAGAGATATCTATGCTCTGGTCTTTTGGGCAACATTTTTCAAATTGTAGATCATTGGCCACTAATGGGTCCTGGAGTTCATTTAAAAGATAATATATATATTATATAAATATATATATTTATTTAAAGAAATTAAACAAACAAATAAACAAATGGGGCCAGGTCAAGGCACACTTGATTAACTGCACACATTTTAAGCTCAAGGAGTAAGTTCAAGCCCCTGGTTCCCACCTGCACAAGTGGTGAAGCAGGGCTGCAGGTGTGTCCGTCCTTGCCTCTCCTTCTCCCTATCTTCCCCTCCCCTCTCAATTTCTCTCTGTCTCTATCCAGCAAATAAATAAAGAAAATTTTAATAAAACAAAATGGGACATAGCTTCACAGTGACTTCAATTTTAATAAGCATACAGATGAAACATTTTTTTCATTATATTAGCAAGTGGGCTTTGGGTTGTGATAGTCAATGTATTCCTTATAACTAAGTCCTGGCCAACTTTTAGAGAATGTTTTACTATTGTACATTCAAATAGTTTGAATTAAAAGTGAAGCCAGGGTACAAAACAGAGTATAAAATCCAATTTGGATTTTGGTTTCTTCTTTGGCATCAGATTTGTAAAATAGCAGGAAAAATAAAACTAATTCTAGTAAATTGGACTGATGGCACGGTTACTGTTTGTAATTACTCTACATTTTATTATTTATTTACTTATGATCAACAAGTCCATTGGGTAAGAGGGCTATATAATTCTGCACAGTTCCCACCACCAGAGTTCCGTGTCCCATCCCCTCCACTGGAAGCTTCTCGATTCTTTATCCCTCTGGGAGGATGGACCAAAATTCTTTATGGGGTACAAAAGGTGGGAGGTCTGCCTTCTGTAATTGCTTCTCCCCCTGGAACATTTACATTTATAAAAGATTTTAGTTCAAAGAACAGTGTTAGCATAGCATGGCAAATAAGGTGGTATTTTAGGACTTTGTAGTTCTAGGACCATTTAAATGGGAAATGCTTTAGAATGTCTCAGGTCTTATAAAAATAGAAATTATGAGAAAATGGTGTGTATAATGTATCAAAGTAAAAGATAATCTTTAACCAAAATAAAAAAAAAAACATTAGAAGCCTTTTTTATTTTTAAGTATTTCTCAGATGAGGAGGGTAGTTTTGTTAATTGTATTGCATAAGAGTTATCAAAGGAATTTCCTTTTATTATGACTTTTTTTTTCTGTTTAAAAAGTGTAGCACAGGGAGTCAGGAGGTAGCACATAAGTTCAAGGACCTGCAGAAGGATCCTGGTTTGAGCCCCCGGCTTCCTACCTGCAGGGGAGTCGCTTTACAAGCAGTGAAGCAGGTCTGCAGGTGTCTATCTTTCTCTCACACTCTCTGTCTTCCCCTCCTCTCTCCATTTCTCTCTGTCATACCCAACAACAACGACATCAATAACCACAACAATAATAACTACAATAATAAAAAAACAACTAAGGGCAACAAAAGGGAAAATAAATAAATAAATATTAAAAGTGTAGCACAGAATCAATAATCATGGTTACATTTATGGAAGCACTTGTTATTAAATAAGTAAAGGCTATTATTTTCTTAAGTGATGTCTACTAACACTGTCGAAACACTAATTTTATTTACAGTAAATCTCCTAGCGTTGGAGAGAAATCATCTTACTTTCTTTAAAAGGCGTATCATGGGGGCTGAGTGATGGCACACCAGGTTAAATGCACAGAGTATGAAGTGCAAGGACCCTATCTAGGATCCTGGTTCGAGCCCCCCACCCCCCACTTGCAGGGAGGATGCTTCTTGTGTGACAAAGTAGGCATCCAGGTGTCTCTTTCTCTCTCCCTCGCTATTTCCCTCTCCTCTCTCAAATTCTCTCTCTCCTATCCAATAGAATGGGAAAATAAATCAAGAAACAAAATAGAATGTCTATCACTGCTATGAAATGATAGTGTCACGATTACAATGGCTGAAGGCATAGCTCACTTGGATAGTGCAGCTGCTATGTAATGGACACAACCCAAGTTCCAGCCCTGCCTCCACCTCAGTGGAGAAAGCTTCTGTGCTGTGCCCCCCTTCCCATATTTACATGTTTAATTTGAAAGGACAGAAATTGAGAGAAGGGAATATAGAGATGGAGAGAGAGAGAGAGGAGGAGGAAAGAGTCAAAGAGAGAGGGAGTCCAGCTGTAGTGCAGCGGGTTGACCACACGTGGTGCAAAGTACAAGGACCAGTGTAAGGATCCCAGTTCGAGCTCCCGGCTCCCCACCTGCAGGGGAGTCGCTTCACAGGCAGTGAAGCAGGTCTGCAGGTCTGTCTTTCTCTCCCCCTCTCTGTCTTCCCCTCCTCTCTCCATTTCTCTCTGTCCGATCCAACAACGACGAGATCAATAACAATAACAGTAACTACAATAATAAAACAATAAGAGCGACAAAAGGGAATAAATAAATAATTAAAAAAATTTTTTAAAAGAGTGAAAGAGAGAGAGACTTGCAACACTGCTTCACCTTTTGTGAAACTGGTTCTCCCTGTAGGTGGGAATTAGGGGATTGAACTTGGTCCTTGTACATGCTAACATGTTCACTCAACCAGGTGCAGCATTACCCTGCCCCTCTGTCTCTACCTCAAAAAAAAAAAAGACACCCCAGTGAAGAAAAAAATGAGACTCTTATGGCAAACATTTTAAAATATTCAATTCACGAGACCTGGTTAAGTGCATATGTTACAGTGTGCAAGGGTTCAAGCCCCTGGTCCCCACCTGCAGGGGGAAAGCCCCAGATCAAATCAATGGGTTTTATAGTTAACAATATTTTTATTTATTTATTTATTTATTTATAATTTTTATTTAAGAAAGGATAAATTAACAAAACCATAGGGTAGGAGGGGTACAACTCCACACAATTCCCACCACCAAATCTCCATATCCCATCCCCTCCCCTGATAGCTTTCCCATTCTCTATCCCTCTGGGAGCATGGACCCAGGGTCACTGTGGGTTGCAGAAGGTGGAAGGTCTGGCTTCTGTAATTGCTTCCCCACTGAACATGGACATTGACTGGTCGGTCCATACTCCCAGTCTGCCTTTCCCTTTCCCTAGTAGGGTGGGTCTCTGGGGAAGCGGAGCTCCAGGACATATTGGTGGGGTCTTCAGTCCAGGGAAGCCTGGCCGGCATCCTGATGGCATCTGGTACCTGGTGGCTAAAAAGAGAGTTAACATACAAAGCCAAACAAATTGTTGAGCAATCATGGACCCAAAGGTTGGAATAGTGGTGAGGAAGTGTTAGGGGGTACTCACTGCAAACTCTAGTGTACTTCTGCTTTCAGGTATATATTTTGCACTGGTTTATGGATATGAGAGAGAACATATGCTCTCTCTCACAGAACCTGGTCTATATCTAGGTTTTGGGACTTTGTTAGAAAGTGAACCACCTGGGATGGAATTAGAGAATACTATGAAAGGAAAGGTCTCACCCGAGTAATGAAGCTGAAGGGTTGTCATTCCACACGTGAAGTCTCTGGACACAGTCTGAGCTGAAGCATGTTGAGGTGGCAATCGTTGTGTTGATTAGGTTGCGATCAGCACATGCAATATTGTTTGATATGGATTGGGAGAGGCATGCGGGAAAGTGGGCCCTATCCAAGGGTTCCAGGACTGGGGGAAATATAGGCTCTATAGTGGAGATGTGAGGTTCTTGCTGTCTTAGGGTTCAAAAAGACAATGGATAGTTAATGTTATCATCACATTATTTGGTAATTGGGTTAACTTTGAAAAGTCCTTTTGTTAGGGTTTGCTGTATAGTACCCAGTATCTTGTATATAGCTGTGCCATTGGATGCTTCTGATCTACTTGGTTTAGGCTTTTGAGAGAGTCTGCATATCAAATACACAGCCTATATATTAAAAAGACTCAATCTGTGTTTTAAAAACTTCGAGACATACAATTAATTTTTCCCCCTCTCATATTAATTAACTAGTGATTTATATGACTACACTTTACTAGGAGTGTACATAAACACCATTCCCACCACCAAAAGACTGTGTCCCATCCTACCCACCACTGTCCCAGGAAGCTGCATGTCTACCCCTCACCACAGGGTTTTTACTTTGGTGCCCAGCGATTATTTTTTTAATCCCCTAGCAAAATAATTATCATAAAACTTACTTACTTTGAAAGGAATCAGTATCAAAATATCTTGGGGCTGGAGAGGCAGCTCACTGAGTAGGGTCCTTGCTTTGCTGCATGTGTCATCCTGGGCCCAGCCCCGGGACCACAAAGGAGAAACTTTGTGACTGAAGGAAACTGAAGGAGACTTCAGCGCTGTGCAGCTTTTTCCTTTCTAAATGAAGTGAGAGAAACAGAGATGTGTCATCAAACTTGTGCAGGTCCGGGTTCCAGTTATAAATGATTGAATGAATGAGGGGTGGGGAGACAGCATAATATTTATGTGAAAAGACTGTCATGCCTGGGGCTACAAGGTCCCAGGTTCAGTCCCCAGCTGAGCAGTGCTCTGGTAAAACAAACATAAAGATGGAAAATAAATAAATAATTGGAGGACCTAGTGGGGGTTGTATTATTATGCAGAAATATTATGCATGGACAAACTACTGTATTTCATTGTCTTGTCGACTGTAAACCATAAATCCCCCAGTAAAGACATTAAAAAAGAGACAATAAATAAATAACAGCTTAAAATAATATTTTTCTCAGGGATAATGCATGCATGTAGTTTGGCAGTCCTCTTTTTTAAATTAAAAAAAACAACTATCTGGTTGGCTATTACTACATTGGTACAGAATCACATTTTAAAAGGAATGTAAATTGGTTTCTTTCATAAAGACAAATTTTTGAATTTCTTTTCCCTTTTTAGTTACTTTAAGAGACGCTGTGACCTTGCTGTACAACTAAACTAGAGAGGAAGTTGACTGCTTCAAATGTCTACATGTGTATTTTTATGTTGTTGTTGAGAATTTAATAAGACAGAAAAAAAATGTTGCCAAGTACTAACTTTAAAATTCCATTTAGAATTTCATGATTTGGGAGTCGGGCTGTAGTACAGCAGGCTAAGCGCAGGTGGCGCAAAGCACAAAGACCGGCATAAGGATCCCAGTTCGAACCCCGGCTCCCCACCTGCAGGGGAGTCGCTTCACAGGCGGTGAAGCAGGTCTGCAGGTGTCTGTCTTTCTCTCCTCCTCTCTGTCTTCCCCTCCCTCTCTCCATTTCTCTCTGTCCTATCCAACAACAACAACAACAATAATAACTACAACAATAAAACAACAAGGGCAACAAAAGGGAAAAAATAAATAAAATAAATATAAAAAAAAGAATTTCATGATTTATGGTATGAGGGAGGCGGGGAGAGAGAGAAAGAGAGAGAATGAGAGGGAAGGGGAGGAAGGGAGAGGGGGAGGAAGGAAAGAGAGAAAGAGAAAACTGGGGCAATGATTCATAAAGAATTGGCACTTCTAGGCTGGGGTCAATAGCATAATGGATATGCAAAGAGACTCTCATGCCTGAGGCTCCCAAGTCCCAAGTTCAATCCCCTGTACTGCCATGAGCTAGAGCTGAGCAGTGCTCTGAGGAAAAAAAAAAAGGCACTTTCTAGTTACCTATACTTGTAAAAATAAATAAATCTTAGCTATTTAACTCCATAGAAAATTGAGATAAACTTGTGAATCAATACAGGATTTTCTCTTCAAAGTTTGCTTTCATCCAACTTAAGAGCCAATTACTTCCATTGGAACTATTTAAAAGCCATGCTCACTTACACTTTAAAGACAAATCTATGTTTCATCACAGTATTGTGTAACTGGACAAATACAAATACAGTCTTAAAAACAAAGACTTGCTGTAGTTTAAGACATATTTAATTTCTTTCTTCAGGCAGCAAAAGCCCCCACCCCCACCCCCTACCTTATCCTTTGGTATCCTTATCAGACATTGTTAGTTGAATCTCAGTTACCTATCTCCTAATATATATATTTTTTTGCCTCCAGGGTTATTGCTGGGGCTCGGTGTCTGCACCATGAATCCACTGCTACTGGAGGCCTTCCCCCTGCCCTTTTGTTGCCCTTGTTGTTGTAGCCTTGTTGTGGTTATTACTGTTGTTGTTGATGTCATTCATTGTTGGATAGGACAGAGAGAAGTGGAGAGAGGAAGGGAAGTCAGAGAGGAGGAGAAAAAGACAAGACACCTGCAGACCTGCTTCACTGCCTGTGAAGTGATTCCCCTGCAGGTGGGGAGCTGGGGTTCAAACCGGGATCCTTACTCCGGTCCTTGTGCTTTGCGCCAGGTGTGCTTAAACCCGCTGTGTTACTGCCCGACCGCCTATCTCCTAATATTTTAAGATTTCTACAAGCAACAAACAGTCTCTCTGCCTTCATAGATGCTTTCCTTGAGGCTTATTTGTGAAGCTCAAAATCTGCTTTTGCTTTTGCGTTAAGTAGGTGGACTGCTTATCTCAGGCCTGCATGAATTCCTTGTTAAGTACCAAGCCGGGGACAATACAAGCTCTATGTTCTGTTGGTGTAATTAGCTGAAATAATTCTCATTTAACTGCGAAAGATCTCTAGTATGGCATGAATGTCAAGTATTCACTCCTCTCCTCCTCTCTGCTTTCGCTCTAGTTCTTTGACGTGTCTGAGATATAACCCTCTAAACTGCTGTTTCATTGCTTCTCACATTGCAGATTGAGAATGTTGATGTCTGCCTTAGTTTTCTAGCTGCCAGAGGAGTCAATGTTCAAGGTCTGTCTGCTGAAGGTAAGTGGAGGCCCACGGGGCACAAATGCTCTCTGTGCTTATATGAGATTCTTCTTTGGGGCCAGGCAGTGGGGCACCCCGTTGGTTGAATGTACATGTTTCCATGTGCTGGGACCCAGGTTCAAGCCCCTACAGTGGGGAAAGCTTCACAAGTGGTGAGGCAAGGCTTCATGTATTTCTCCTTTTCTCTCTGTAACCCCCTTCTACTCTCCATTTCTCTCTGTCCTATCAAAAGACAGAGAGAGATAGAGTAAGAGAGAGAGAAAGAGAGAGAGAGAAGGAGAGAGAGATTCTTCCTGGTACCAGAATACTAGAAACAGTAATGCAGGAGTTATTAATACATGACTTAATTATTTAGATGTGTTCCCTGTTTTCTCAATACTATTCTTCAAGGGGCTGGGAGACAGCATAATGGTTATGAAAAAAGACTTTCATGCCTGAGGCTCCAAGGTCCTGGGTTCAATCCCCAGCCCCACCATAAGCCAGAGCTGAGTAGTGCTCTGGTCTCTCTTTCCTCTCTCTGTATCTCTCATTAAAACAAATAACATGTTTTTTTTTTTTAAATACTATTCTTCACATGACTGAGTATCCAAGAGAAGAGGGTTTTATTTATTTATTTATTTTTTATAAAGCCTTTGTGCTGTCACCAGTGTATGTTGTCTTTAAATTCTAAAGCAGATGGGTAGGATGGACAGATAGGGTCACAAAACAGACAGGTGGATGGGGAAAATGTAGTATCACAAATCATTTAAGTATTTATCCATCATGTTTTCAAATATGACTAAGTCGACAGTGTTTGTATAACTTTTGCTAAGTTGAAATAAGTCACAAGAATTTAAGTCATTATTATCGATAGCATTACTAACATATACGCAAAGGCTCCAAAATGATTAATGCTTTAAAGATGATTAGTATAATTGAAATGTAGAAAAATGGGAACCTGGTTAAGTGCACACACCACAGTGCACACAGACCCAGGTTCAAGTCCCTGGTCCCCACCTGCAGGGGGGAAGCTTCACGAGTGGTGAAACAGGGCTGCAGGTGTCTCTCTGTCTCTATCCCTACCTTCCCTTCTGCTCTCAATTTCTCTCTATCTCTATTCAATAATAAATAAATAAAAATATTTTCAATGGGAAAGAATCAAGCTGGTTCTATCATTTTTCCCTCCTGAACTTCTTTCTTTTTCCACATATGACAAAAGTTTCTCATAATTTGCCAGAAGTGAGAAAAGTTGTCTTTTCTCAAGAAAACAACAGTGTGGGGAGTCTGGCAGTAGTGCAGCGGGTTAAGCTCACATGGTGCAAAGCACAAGGCCCAGCATAAGGATCCCGGTTCCAGCCCCCGGCTCCCCACCTGCAGGATAGTCGATTCACAGGCGGTGAAGCAGGTCTGCAGGTGTCTGTCTTTCTCTCCCCCTCTCTGTCTTCCCCTCCTCTCTCCATTTCTCTCTGTCCGATCCAACAATGAAGACAACAATAATAACTACAACAATAAAACAACAAGGGCAACAAAAGGGAAAATAAATAAATATTAAAAAATAAAAAGAAAACTACAGTGCGTTGCTGTTGTCCTCTCACATGTGATTCAGTTGATGCATAATTTCTTCTTAGTATTTGTCATTCTAAATAAAAATGTCAGCTTCTTGAATATGTGATAGAAGGTGTTTGCCTATCTGGATTCTTAATGAATTGACTTTTCTCAATGAGATGTTTTGATTCAGCATATTTTAAAGGACACTTTTGAAATTGTCAAAGATCCTTTTTAAAAGCTAGTTGTTAAGATTTTGAAATAGCAGAAACAATTTACTTGCACCAGCAATGATGCTATTTAGAATAGTTATAGAAAATCCACTCAACACCACAGGATGCTGAGAAAAATCAGGTTGATTCATGTTTATGTGACCATCAATTTGATTTGAAAAGCTTTTTACTACAGGTATTGGAAATATTATGTTGAATATAGGCAGTATGGTGGCCTCCCCCCACCCCTATTTGTTAGAGACAGAGTGAAATTGAGAAGGAGGGGGGATAGAGGGAGAGAGAGACAAGACACCTGCAGCATTGATTCAACACTCATGAAACACTTCCTCTGCTAGTGAGGGCCGAGATCCTGAACTAAGGCTTTGCACATGGTAACTAGTATGCAGCGGTAGACTAGATGTACCACTGCCTGCCGCACGCGCATGCGCCCCCCTCCCCCCAGCTATTTCCCAGGCCCTTCCATATCTTTTAATTGGTTAGGAAGACACAGGAGGCATTTGCTTAATCAAATCCATCATACGTTCCAGACTGGAGGGGAAAAAGTGCCTGCCTTATGATGTCTTATTAAGTCAAGTCTTCTTTAATGGAAAATAAATCAATGAATAAAAGCATGTGTAAGTAGATCATTGGTGCATAAGGTGGACTGTCAAGTACTATATCCATTTACTGCCATGAGGTGTACCCACGTCATCATTTTTTTTTTTTGTAATTCCATTGTGTTGCCCTTGTTTTATTGTCGTAGTTATTGTATTGTTGTTGTTGTTGTTGTCGTTGTTGGATAGGACAGAGAGAAATGGAGAGAGGAGGGGAAGACAGAGAGGGGGAGAGAAAGATAGACACCTGAAGACCTGCTTCACCGTCTGTGAAGCGACTCCCCTGCAGGTGGGGAGCCAGGGGCTCGAACTGGGTTCCTTATGCTGGTCCTTGTGCTTTGCGCCACGTGTGCTCAACCCACTGCGCTACCTGCCCGACTCCCTATGCCATCGGTTTCAACATAGACTGCAGGGGCAGAATTGAATAGCGTGCCTTTTTCCAGCCCATAGTCAGCCCCACGCTGCACACAGCTGGGTGGTGCTAGTGGGCCAAGCAGGGAACTTGATGCAATCATCAGCCCAAGACAGAAAAAAACAAACCAAAATAAACAAACAAACAAAAAAAACCTGTCCATTTATTTCCCTGAGACGCTAACTCCAGAAAAATTGTAGTTCCGGGCCAGCCACGAAGATCTCTACTAGAATAAGCTTTGTTCTCTCTGCCTTCACTTCCTCCTCTCTCCTCCCTGCGCAGTTTGGAAAGAACCAGCCTGGCTCAGACATTCAGATCCATCCGAATGAGTGACAGAGAGAACCCATCTCTGTTCCTGTCTTAACCACCAGTGCCTGAGAGATTTGGGCTCTGCAGTTTCACTTGGACAAAACAGACTCTGTTTCCGTGATCTTGTTTTTTTTTTTGTTTTGTTTTGTTTTGTTTGTTTGTTTTTGTTTTGTTTTGGTACAGAAATCAGAAATGGAAACTTAAAAGCCATCCTAGGGCTGTTTTTCAGTCTGTCCCGCTACAAGCAGCAGCAGTGCCACCAACAACAGTATCACCAGTCTCTGCTCCACCACAGAGTCCCTCCTGTCCATCCCCAACCGGAAGCCAACCAGGCCAAAGCCCAGCAAGATATGCAGTCCAGGTAAGAGCCAAGGCCCAGGCCTCAGGTCCCACTAACACATGTGGTCTGTCTTCCTTGCAGTGAATGACCTGTTTGTGAGTCAGAGAAACACTGGTGGTGGTACTTGGGTTGTTCCACTCATGCGACTTCCTTTTGATGAGAGATGAACAATGTTTCTTACCTTGTAGGTGAAATTTTTTGTTTTGTTTTGTTTTGTTTCACATCTTAAAGAAGTAATCATGGGGCCAGGCGTTGGCATACCTGTTTAAGTGTCCACATGCTAGTGCACAAGGGCCTGGGTTCAAGCTCCTGCTCCCCACCTGCAAGTGGTGAAGCAGGGCTGCAGGTGTCTCTCTGTCTCTCCATTTATCTCCCTTCCCCCCTCTCAATTTATCCCTGTCTCTATCCAACAATAAATAAATAAATATATCTTTAAAAAGAAGAAGTAGTGATTTGTTTGATAGGACACACAAACTTTCATAGGGGAGGGGAGAGAGAAGGGAGGGAGAGAAAAAGAGAGACACCCTACAACTCTGCTTGTGAAGCTTCCTGCCTGCAGGTGGGGACCAGGGGTTTGAACCCGGATCCCTGCACATTGTACCATGTATGCTCAACCAGGTGTGCCACAGCCCAGGCCCTGTTGTTTTTCTTTCTAAAGAGGACTGTGGTATACTTCCGTGTCTGTGGAATGTCTTTCAAGTGATGTGGCTTTTACAAATTCCTGTTTAGAAAATGTGCTACTGAACATCTTGTCCCTGGTTGTGCTGTTATCTTCTGTTGGTGTTTGTCCCGTAGATTAAATCTATCAAGACTTGCAGGTCTGTGAAGTCTATGCATGTGAGTGTTGGGGAACTCTGTCTTCAGCATAAGGCTGTGCATGTATTTATACCTGTGTATTTACATGCACACACGTGTTTTGTTTGACTTCAGTCGGTTGAGCATGTAGACATAGTCTGGGATATTGAAAAATGGTATCTTCCTTCACCTTTATTACAAATATGTATTTTTATATTATTGGATAGAGGCAAGAAGAAATCCAGAGGGGAAGGGGAGATAGAGAGCAAGAGAGTGACACCAGCAGCACTGCTTCACCACTTGTGAACCCCTACCCCCACAGATGGGGACTGGTGGCTTGAACCTGGGTCCTTGCTCATGGCGACTTATGACTTGTGACTTGTGTACTGTGGCAGGAACACCACCACCTCAACTCCCTTCTCTCTTCTCTTGCTGCTTTTTCTCCATTTTCTATTCTAAGGAACACCAGAGAAGCAGGGTCAGTAAGAACCATGAGAAAGAGTTGGAGTGTGAGGGGGCTGGATGTTTGGGGTTAAGGGCACATCTTCCTATGTATAAAGACTCACATTCCAGCCCCTGCTCCCCATCTGCAGAGGGAACACTACAGCAGTGAAGCAAGTCTACAGGTGTCTGCCTTTCTCTCTCCCTTTCTGTCTTCCCTCTCTCTGTTTCTCTCTGTCCTATCAAAAAAACAAACAAAAAAAACAAACAAAAAACAGGGAGACAGGCAGTAGCACAGTGGGTTAAGTGCACATGGCGCAAAGCACAAGGACCAGCACAAAGATCCCGGTTCAAGCCCCTGGCTCCCCACCTGCAGGGGAGTCGCTTCACAAGCGGTGAAGCAGGTCTGCAGGTGTCTATCTTTTTCTCCCCCTCTCTGTCTTCCCTTCCTCTCTCCATTTCTCTCTGTCCTATCCAACAAAGAAGACAACAATAATAACTACAATAATAAAAAAAAATGGGCAACAAAAAGGGACAATGAATAAAGAAATATTTTTCAAAAAAACGGTTAGAAAAGAAAATAAAATCAATGAACATGAGATTGCTGGAGAAAAAAAATTAAATCACGATAGCACACAAATAATTAGATTATCAAAATAAATAAGCAAAAGAGCTGAAGTGTGCAAAGTCAGTTTATTCGACAGTGAAGCCTGGTGAGACCAGTTTGAGAGTTCTCTTACTGAAAAAACTGCCTGAAACCCCAATGGTGGAATCTTTCCTTGGACAAAGTCTCAAGCCTGCTTTGAGCACCTTTCAACTAGCTGAGGCAGACCCCGCCAATCACCTAGGATCGTCTCCTCTCCTTGGGTCAGCTGCTGGGGCCCATAACCTCACCCACAGAATACGTCTGTGGCTGTGTCAGGGTGAGTGAGTAACTGCATCAGTCTGGCTGGGGCATGCAAAATAGTTCGCTTGGGCTTTGCCATGTACAGGCTCTAGGTTCAAGTCTAGCCCCCATCACAGTGGAGGAAGTCTTTGTGCTGTGGTCTGTGTGTGTCTCTCTCTCTTCTCTGTCTTTCTGTCCCTGCTCCCTCTTGAATTTTAGAGAGAGAGAGGGAGAGGAAGAAATCTATCTCTCTCTTTCTCCATCTCATTCTCTCTCTCTCTCTCTCTCTCTCTCTCTATATATATATATATATATATATATATATATATATATATATATATATATATGTCTACACACACACAGACACTAGGTAGATAGACAAGGCCTTAACCTAACCCAGGTCGACACACCTAAAAGTGATCACAGGATGAGATTAAGTTTGGTTCCAGGTCAATACTCAGGACTCAGTAGTAATCTCTGCTGAATAACTATCACTGTAAGCCTTTTTCTTTTCTTTTTTTCTTTTTTTTATTTATAAGCAGGAAACATTGACAAAACCATAGGATAAGAGGGGTACAGCTTTGCACAATTCCCACCACCAGATCTCCGTATACCATTCCCTTCCCTGATAGCTTTCCTGTTCTTTAACCCTCTGGGAGTATGGACCCAGGGTCATTGTGGGATGCAGAAGGTGGAAGGTCTGGCTTCTGTAATTGCTTCCCCACTGAACATGGGTGTTGTAAGGCTTTTTCATAAGGAAGAAAGCTGTCTCATATAAAGAGTTCTTCACCCTCTTAAAAGTATGTACACATCTCAAAAACTGTGTCAGTATTTTTCTCCTCCTGTCAGAAACCAAGCCTTCTTCTGAAGGACAACTCTACAATAGTTTCACTCACGTGTGGGACATAGACCATTGAGTATACAAAAGTGACAACAAAATGTTGATCTGTTTTCAAGACTGTGGGAAGACGATCTTGGTTATCTATGGGGGTGGGGGTGGGGACACAGACCTTTGGTGCTGGGAGTGGTTGGGAAAAAAAATAAAGAATTACGAAAATCTTTAAAAATAAAAGAGGGAGGGAGAAAATAACTTGAAAAGAAAAAGAAAAGTCAAGGCTGAGACCTGAGTTTGTTTTTGCTACTTTCTGTTGACTCAAAAAAAAAAAAATCAGCTTGAAAATGTATTCACAAGCAAACCTCAAAACACACACACACACACACACTCAGATACACTTAATGTTTTATGGTCCAGCCAAAAAACAACACAAAACTCTTATCCTTCTGCTCCCCCCTCCAGCCCCCCAGGGTTATCACTGGGGCTCAGTGCCTGTACTAAGAATCCACTGCTCCTGGAGGCCATTTTTCACAGTTTTGTTGCCCTTGTTGTTATTATTATTGTTATTGCTGTTGTTGGATAAGACAGTGAGAAATGGATAGAGGAGGGGAAGACAGAAACGGGGAGAGAAAGATAGACACCTGCAGACCTGCTTCACCGCCTGTGATGTGACTCCCCTGCAGGTGGAGAGCCCTTGGCTAGAACTGGGATCCTTACACCGGTCCTTGTGCTTTGCGCCACAGGCGCTTAACCCGCTACACTTAATACTGGGCCCTCCATTTACTTTTTTGTGGTACCAGAGTCTTGTGTTGCTGCTGTTTCACTACTCTTTTTTTTTTTTTTATTTCTTTAGTTTTATTTTAACCAGACACTGCCTATAGCTCTGGTTTATGGTGGGGGCGGGGATTGAAAAAAGCCTAGGGCATTGGAGCCTCTGGCATGAGAGTCTTTTTGTATCACCATTACACTAGCTCCCCAGCCTCGTTGCTGTTGTTTTTATTTGGGGGGGGGGGCAGAAGGAGAGACACCACCCATGGGAGCTTCCCTTGGTGTTCTGATTCTTCCAGGTGGAGTGGGGTTTACACCCAGGTCACCTCAGTGGCTAAATGATATTTGGGTCCCAGAATCCTCTTATCTCTCTCTCTCTTCAACCTTCATGTAAACTAATCGTTTTGTGATTAAAAACAGATGAAAGTGTGCCAGTAGTCAAAGTGAACAGTTTAATCTATGGTGTAGTTATTTTTGGATATGCTTAAGACTGGAGAGGGAAAAAAAGTGAGCTGGGAGGTGGCTAACCTGGTTGAGCACACACGTTACCATACACAAGGACCCAGGTTCAAGTCCCTTTCTGGGGAGAATTCTTCCACAGGTCATAAAGCAGGGCTGCAGATGTCTCTCTGTCTTTATCCCTCTCTATCTTTCCTTCTTCTTCTCAATTTTTCTCTGTCTCTATCCAATAAATAAACAAATGATTTTTAGAAAATATTTATTTATTTATTTATTTATTTATTCCCTTTTGTTGCCCTTGTTGTTTTATTGTTGCCGTTGTTGTTGGATAGGGCAGAGAGAAATGGAGAGAGGAGGGGAAGACAGAGAGAGAGAGAGAAAGACAGACACCTACAGACCTGCTTCACCGCCTGTGAAGCGACTCCCCTGCAGGTGGGGAGCTGGGGGCTCGAACCGGGATCCTTATGCCAGTCCTTGCACTTCATGCCACAAACAAATAATATATATTAAATATTTATTTTTATTTATTTATTCCTTTTTGTTGCCCTTGTTGTTTTATTGTTGTAGTTATTATTGTTGTCATTGTTGTTGGATAGGACAGAGAGAAATGGAGAGGGGAGGGGGAAGACAGAGAGAGAGAGAGAGAAAGATAGACACCTGCAGACCTGTTTCACCACTTGTGAAGTGACACCCCTGCAGGTGGGGAGCCAGGGCTTGAACCAGGATCCTTATGCGGGTCCTTGTGCTTAGTGCCACCTGCGCTTAACCCGCTGCGCTACAGCCCGACTCCCACAAATGATATATTTTTTTTAACTAAGGAAGCAAATATATTTATTTGAACTTTTATCTGCGGGGATGGGGGCATAGTTGGTGGAAAGAGGTCTAGGTTTTAAAAAGTGCCAGAAATAATATTTTCTAGAATTTGGTTTAAGCCATTTGAATGGTCAAGAAACAAGAATATAGGGTTATATAAGGATATATTTTAATTTTTTAAATGTTTATTTATTTATTCCTTTTGTTGCTCTTGTTTTATTGTTGTTGTTATCATTGCTGTCATTGTTGTTGGATAGGGCAGAGAGAAATGGAGAGAGGAGGGGAAGACAGAGAGGGGGAGAGAAAGATAGACACCTGCAGACCTGCTTCACTGCTTTTGAAGCCACTCCCCTGCAGTTGGGGAGCCAGGGCTCAGACCCTGGGATCCTTATGCCAGTCCTTGTGCTTCGTGCCAGGAACAAATGATTTTTTAAAAACTAAGGAAGCAAATATATTTATTTGAACTTTCATCTGCGGGGGTGGGGGGGTATAGTTGGTGGAAAGAGGTCTAGGTTTTGAAAAGTGCCAGAAATAATATTTTCTAGAATTTGGTTTAAGCCATTTGAATGGTCAAGGAACAAGAATATATATATATAATTTTTTAACTTTATTTTATTTGACTAAATCATTTAAGAAAAATCCTAGTTAGACTAAAAAGAAAAAAATAGTTATGTCACAGGCTCATGGAGTGAAATAATACTATATATATATATATATATATATATATATATATATATATATATCTCATATTTATATCAAGAACATTGACTCTGGCTATGAGATGGAATATCATTTGTCCTTATTCCACCCAGCTCAGTTTCTGTTTCTGCCATGTGGAATTCCAGGCCTAGAATTTCTCAGTACTTCTGACTCCTTGGGAGAGGTCTTGTCCTCTGCCCTTCTTGTTACAAAGCTGCAGTATATTTTTAAAAGATAAAGCTTTATGTCATGGGCACACTAAGTCTACACCACTGAGGGAGGATTGCCTTAATTATTCCCTGAAGGAGTATTTTCACCAGTGTCCTTTCAAACTAAGACAGGAACTTAAGAGTCCTGGCATGAAAGGACTCAACTGTTCATTTGCTTAGGTTTATTGAAGGTTGTAAAGAATATCCTGTTTCAGAAATTAATATTGCCTTTTGTATGTCTTCATTTGTTTTTGTACATCAGGGTAGAATAAGTCGGAAATTGTGCAGACTTGGCATGTAAAATCAATGCATCTAATCATCTTTGAAAGGAATAGACGTATCAGATATAAGAAGATAGGGATTCGGGCGGTAGTGCAGCGGGTTAAGCACACATGGCGCAAAGTGCAAGGACCGGTGTAAAGATCCCAGTTCGAGCCCCTGACTCCCCACCTGCAGGGGATTCGCTTCACAGGCGGTGAAGCAGGTCTTCAGGTGTCTATCTTTCTCCCCCCACCTCTGTCTTCCCCTCCTGTCTTCATTTCTCTCTGTCCTATCCAACAATGTCTATAACAGCAACAATAATAACTACAACAATAAAAAAGAAGATAATGTAGAAACATTCTCAATGACACATTTATCTTAATTTGTTTGAGATGTGTATCACAAATGATAATTTATGAGGCTTTTCTATTGATTACAAAGCTGTTTTCCCAAATAAGCCTCTTTGATGACCAGCTGTTCCTTTTTTTTTTTTTGCTTTGCCTTGCGTCTGACCAAGGTTCAAGCCCAGCCCTTACCATACTGAAAGAAGCCCCCCCCCAAAAAAAAAAAAAAACCCACCAAATGTGGAAGAAACCATTTCAGTTCAGTGAGTGCTGTTGTTTCATTTAGTTTGTTTATTTAAAATAAATTTACAAGGGGGACAGGTAATGGCGCACCTGGTTGAGTGCTCACATTACAGTGCACAAGAACCCAGGTTTGAGTCTCCTGGTTCCCACCTGCAGGGGGAAAGCTTCACAAATGGTGAAGCATGGCTGCAGGTGTCTCTATGTCTCTCTCCCTCTCTTATCTATCCCCCTTCTCTCTAAATTTCTCTATGTCCTATCAAATACAATTAATAAAGTTAAAACATTTTTGAAAAGATTAAACACCTTCCTCTATTTGTTACATAATGTTAACTGTCATGGTTGTGTGTATTTAATACAGATGCAAAACTGGGCCTTTCTGTTGCTCCTGCTTTTCCTTTTATTTGTCTTGCAAACAATATACAGAAAAAGGGGCCGGGTGGTGGCTCACCTGGTTGAGCGCGCACAAGTTACAGTGCTCAAGGACCTGGGTTCAAGCCCAGGTCCCCACCTGCAGGTGGAAAGCTTTGCAAGTGATGAAGGAGGGCTGCAGGTATCTCTCTGTCTCTCTCCATCTCTTTTATCCCCTTCCTCTCTCAATTTCTGGCTGTATCTATTCAATAAATAAATAACTATAATAAGAAGAATTAAAAAGAGAGAACTATGTACAGAATTCATTTTAGGAAAATTAAAATTCCTTTCCTCTTTTTTAGAAACTGTATATTTTCTTTTTTTTCTTTTTTATTTATTTTTTTCCCCTTTTGTTGCCGTTGTTGTTTTTCATTGTTGTTCTAACTGATGTCATTGTTGTTGGATAGGACAGAGAGAAATGGAGAGAGGAGGGGAAGACAGAGAGGGGGGAGAGAAAGATAGACACCTGCAGACCTGCTTTACCGCTTGTGAAGCGACTCCCCTGCAGGTGGGGAGCCGGGGGCTGGAACCGGGATCCTTATGCCGGTCCTTGTGCTTTGCGCCATGTGCGCTTAACCCGCTGCGCTACCGCCTGACTCCCTATATTTTCTCTTTTCATCTTCACAACAGTCCTATGAAGTCCAGTGATTAGTATACAGATGAACACATTGAGGTTTGGAGGCTGAAAGTTGTTTTAGAGACAAGTCCAAATCCAAGTGCTTAACTACACTGCAGAGATCAAAACTCAACTTCTGTGGCCAGGGAATGTCTCAACTGGTAGCACTTTGTCCTTGTCACTGGTAGAGTAAATTTTCTAAGAAATATCTCCTAAGGCAATACCGTGAAAGAGGCAGAATGGAAATTGATTGCTTTTTCCCTCTTTTCCTTTTTCTTTTTCTTTCTCTAAATCACTTTTCTGGGGGGAGGACACCCATAGTGATTGATGGTGCTTTAGCTTCTGTGTGAAATATGCTCAAGTATGGTGGTTTGCATTCGGTAGTTAAAGCAGGAAGGCGGACTTAGTTCCTTTCCCACCATTATGCACCAGAGACTTGTTTTTCTTGGGATTTATCTGGCTGCACATGAAGTGTGAAGGCAAAAGTAAATGTCTGAGAGAATAAATTTTATTCCCTAAAACCCTGAAAATGAGGGGATTTTTCTTAAAATATATGGATTTAGCTTAATTTCCCACAGTTTAGTAAATAACTTTCTTAACCTATCATTAAGTCATGGGTCAATTTTATCAATTCACAAACACTGATTATTGAATCTCATGATTAATTGTATTGATTTTAAAAAAATTTTTATGTATAAAAAGGAAACACTGACAAAGACCATAGGATAAGAGCGGTACAACTATACACAATTCCCACCATCAGAACTCTGTATCCCATCCCCTCCACTGATAGCTTTCTTAGTCTTTTTTTAAAAATTTTATTTAATTATTTGTTTAAGAAAGGAAACATTAACAAAACCTTAGGATAGGAGGGGTACAACTCCACACAGTTTCCACCACTCGATCTCCATATCCCACCCCCTCCCCTGATAGCTTTCCCATTCTCTATCCCTCTGGGAGTATGGACCCAGGGTCATTGTGGGGTGCAGAAGGTGGAAGGTCTGGCTTCTGTAATTGCTTCCCAGCTGAACATGGGCATTGACTGGTCTATCCATACTCCCAGTCTGCCTCTCTCTTTCCCTAGTAAGGTGGATCTTTGGGGAAGCGGAGCTCCAGGACACATTGGTGGGGTTGTCAGTCCAGGGAAGTCTGATTTCTTATTCTTTAAGCCTCTGGGAGCATGGACCCAGGGACACTGTGGGGTGCAGAAGGTGGAGGGTCTGACTTC